>NW_028318744.1:680000-980000 GCF_062004578.1 Staurois parvus | reverse complement strand
CAGCCGGAAGGAATGGAACAATCAAATGCCCGCTCACATGTAATGAATATCATACAAGCTTTAACCGGTTCCCGCCCGGCCAATAGCACAAAGGCGGCAGGGCGAGCAACACATGGCGTCCTTTCAGGCATGCGCAGTGCGCCTGCCCGCAGGGCCGCTCTGCTGCACGATCTGTCACCGGCCATGTACCACGGACACGGCCGATGATACATCTGAGTACCAGCCCCGTTTCCAGTACCATGTGACCTGCTGTGACCAATCATAGCAGGTCACATGACAGTTGTATGCAATGGATGGCTTCCTTTCATGCCATCCATTGTATACAAGTGTGTCTAGCTGTGAATGGTCACAGCGATCACATGCACAAGCTGGGCCAATCACAGCCCATCTGTGTCATGTGATTAGCCTTGGCCAAATCACAGCTAGGCACAAAAAAAGAAACCCTGAATGAATTGATGCCAGAAATTCTTTGCTATAAGCAAATAGCGTAAAAAAAAAAAAAAATACTGATCACTTTCCCAAAGTAGTACAATGTTACTATGGCAACATTATACTACTTTGGTCATAGTGAAATATGAAAAAGAAATCTTAAAAAAAAGAGAAAAAAATGTCATAAAAAATTAAAACTAATAAAAAAAAAAAAAAAATTATAATTTTTTTTTTTGTACTGTCACCAGTCAGTGTCCCTGATCACCGTCATACCAGTTATATGATGACGCTGTACTGCACTGGTGACAGTATGTAAAAAAAAAAAATAGTGAAAATAATTTTTTACATTTTTTCATTTTCCAAAAAATTATGACTAAAAAATTAAAACTTCAAAAAACTCGCCATGCCTCTTATGAAATATGTTGGATTGTCTACTTTGCAAAAAGTGGTCATTTGGGGGATATCTGTACTGTCCTGACATTTGGGGGACATCTGTACTGTTCTGACATTTGGGGGATATCTGTACTGTTCTGATATTTGGGGGTATCTGTACTGTTCTGATATTTGGGGGTATGTGTACTGTTCTGACATTTGGGGGTATCTGTACTGTTCTGACATTTGGGGGATATCTGTACTGTTCGGACATTTGGAGGGATATCTGTACTGTCCTGACATTTGGGGATATCTGTACTGTTCTGACATTTGGGGGGATATCTGTACTGTTCTGACATTTGGGGGATATCTGTACTGTTCTGACATTTGGGGGATATCTGTACTGTTCTGACATTTGGGGGGATATCTGTACTGTTCTGACATTTGGGGGGATATCTGTACTGTTCTGACATTTGGGGGATATCTGTACTGTCCTGACATTTGGGGGATATCTGTACTGTTCTGACATTTGGAGGATATCTGTCCTGACATTTGGGGGATATCTGTACTGTCCTGACATTTGGGGGATACCTGTACTGTTCTGACATTTGGGGGATATCTGTACTGTCCTGACATTTGGGGGATATCTGTACTGTTCTGACATTTGGAGGATATCTGTCCTGTTCTGACATTTGGGGGGATATCTGTACTGTCCTGACATTTGGGGGATATCTGTACTGTTCTGACATTTGGGGGATATCTGTACTGTTCTGACATTTGGGGAACTTTTAGCACAAGATGCTAATAGATCTATTTACATATAGCGTGCACTTACATTACAAATCCTGGACCATAACTCCTAATACACCTCATATGGATGGCTGGGTATTAATAGATAAACTACATAAATGAAAAACTTTGCAAATATAGTACAGAACCTGTATACATCTATATATATATTGCCATTAAAAAGACCTTTATTAGAAGGGGGTCTAAATCTTTAAATGGATAAAACTAACCTCATGTTAAAGTATGTTTAATTGTATATAAAACTATTTATTCATTAAAAAATAAATAATAATAAAAAATAATAAAAATATAACAAAATTATAAAAATATATAAAAAACTCACGTAAAACCTATATACTGTATTTATCATAAATTTATATAATTAATGGTTAGTGTAATACGGGAAATCACTTGTAATCTAATGGCCACTTATCTATTTCAATGTTATAAATTAAAGATTAATATTTTGAAAAAATGGGAAAGTGGGGTAGTAAAATCATCACAATTATGACAAATCACGGCTTGAACTATCTTGCTTTGCACGTAATGAGTCTATCTCATATATTAGTTTCACCTTTTAAGTTGCATTACTGAAATAAATTAACTTTTGCCCCATATTCTAATTTTTCGAGTTTCACCTGTATACAAATTTTGGATTTTCAGGTAATATATCCATTAGCATTCTATCTGCTTTAACCACATGCTGCCCTGCCACTGTAGAAATACGGCGGCAGGGCGGCACTGGCAGGCAAAACCACATTTTAAAACGCGTGTTTTGTAAACAGATAGGAGGTGTGCGCGAGGCGCTCCACCGCCCTATCTGTCCCGCTGATCACCGCCGTGGATGTCAGTCGTTGGGTCACAGCCGGTCTTTACCGGCTGTTTCCCGGCGATCGGCAGCAAACAGTGACAGAGAGCACAGCTGCAGTAGCTGTGCTGTCTGTCACTTCCCTGACAGCTCGAGGACGAGCTGATCGAGAAAGAAGAGTTTCTCTCTCTCGATCAGCCTTGTCCCGTGCAGCACACACCCCCGCCCCGCCCCCTAGTAAAACACTCCCCTCACACAGTTAACCCTTCCCTGCAAAATAAAGTTAACCCCTTCCTCCCCAGTGCCATTAGTACAGTGTCAGTGTTTTTTTTTTTTTGCACTGATCACTGTATTAGTGTTTTTGGGGATGTCAGTGACCCCAAGTCAGTACCCCCCAATGTCAGAATGTCCGCCGCAGTCCCGCAGTCCCGCCATAAGTCGCTGGTCGCTGCCATAAGTCACTGATCGCCACCACAAGTCGCTGATCGCCGCCATAAGTCACTGATCGCCGCCATACATAATTCGCTGATCGCCGCCATTATTAGTATAAAAAAAACCCAAAAAATCCCAGTATCTTTCCCGCCATTTGTAAACGCTATAACTTTCACGTAAACCAATTAATTTACACTTATTGGGTTTTTTTTTAGCAAAGACATGTCACAGAATGCATTTTGGCAGAAATTTATTACTAAATTTGATTTTTGCATTTTTTTTTACTGGACATGTTTTATAGCAAAAAGTCCAAAATATTGTTTTTTTTCCCTCAAAATTGTCAGCTTTTTTTTTATAGCGCAAAAAATAAAAACCGCACAGGCAATCAAATACCACCGAAAGAAAGCTCAATTTGTGGGGAAAAAAAGGATGTAAATGTAATTTATGTACCGTATTGCATGACCGCGCAATTGTCCGTTAAACTAGTGCAGCGCTGTATAGCAGAAAAATGGCGTAAATTGCAGTATCTATCCCATAGTTTGTAGACGCTATAACTTCCACACAAAGCAATCAATATACACTCATTGGGATTTTTTTTTATCAAAAACATGGAGCAGAATACATTTTGGCCTAAATTTATAACCAACTTTGAGTTTACTATATATTTTTTATAGCTGAAAGTAAAAAATATTATTTTTCTTCAAAAGTTTTGGCTTTTTTTTGTTTATAGCGTGAAAAATAAAAAGCGCACAGGTGATCAAATTACACCAAAAGAAAGCTCTATTTGTGTGAAAAAAAGGATGTAAATTTCGTTTGGGTGCAGCATTGCATGACCGCGCAATTATCAGTTGAATTAGTGCAGCGCCGAGTAGCAAAAAGAGGCGTGGTCATTAAGGGGGTAAATCCTCTGGAGGTCAAGTGGTTAAGGAGGGGCCAATATTTCTTTTTATTTTCTTATAATTTACATTAAAATCCAAAATAATAGCCAATTCCTCTTTAGATGTAATCTTTGTGTTCTTATCATTTATTAATGTGGAACGATCCCTATTGGCCACCTCCTGTATAGCTTTATTGATGGAGTCCTGGGGGTATTCTTTGGTGATAAAACGTTCTCCTATTGTTTTAGCTTGATCCCTGTAATCATCCTCTAAGGCAGTGTTTCTCAACTCCAGTCCTCATGGACCCCCAACAGGTCATGTTTTCAGGATTTCCATTATTTTGCACAGGTGATTTGATCAGTTTCACTGCCTTAGTAATTACCACAGCTGTTTCATCTGAGGGAAATCCTGAAAACATGACCTGTTGGGGGTCCATGAGGACTGGAGTTGAGAAACACTGCTCTAAGGTGCAGTTCCTTCTCAGATGAACACATTGCCCCTTGGGGATATTCAATAGCCAAGGTGGGTAGTGGAAACTATCGATAGGGATAAAGCCATGTCTGTCTACCCCCTTGAAGAAAGTTTTGGTCACTAATTTTTTTTTATTGCGTATCAATACTAGATCCAAGAAATTGATTTCTTCATTATTATGTTCCCAAGAAAATTTGATGTTTTTAGAATTATTATTAAGCTGATTCAGGTAGGTAGGAGGCCACCCTCCTCTCCTTCCCATACTATGATCACATCGTCTATGTACCTTTTGTATAGTTTCAAGCCCTCTGGGGATGTTCATATATTGCCTCTTTTCCCCAGAAGGCCATAAACAAGTTTGCGACACTGGGGGGCAAAACGTTCCCCCATAGCTACCCCTTTTTGCTTGGCGAAACAATTGGTGATTGTGCCAGAAATAGTTGTGCTATCACGTACCTGGTGATGGAGGCCAATGGAGAGAGGGCTTCCCTTGCGGCTAAGTTCCGGATTCCCCTGAGAGTGGGACAGCGGGAGTCAGGCCCAAAGTTGCACAGGTCGCCTGTAGGAGTGCTGGTTGGTGGTCCACTCAGAAGCACAGCTGGTGCACGGAGATAGGTCTGCAGACAGGAGGCGCCTGTGCGTAGTATGCAAGCCCTTCCGGGATTTAGATGTTTACTGGGTAGTCGGTTCAAGCCAAGGTCAGGTACCAGGTGGGAACCAGAGCAGACGTAGTCAGATGGGGTAGCCGGGGTCATACACAGAGGAGTGAGAGAGAGAGTATCCATAAGCCAAGCCGAGGTCATACACAGAGGAGTGAGAGAGTATCTGTAAGCCAAGCCGAGGTCAGATCAGGGGTAAGGCAGAGTAGACAGGTCCAGGAGCAAGCCGAGTCGGTAACAGGAAACCACAAGTCAGAATCACAGGAAACAGGAACAGGGCACGGGGGGCTAGAGATCATCCAGCAACTAGAGGAAGTGATGAGCCTCCTTATAAAGGCCGTCTGGCACCAGACTGAGGCTGATGTGTACTTCTGCGGCCATGTAGAGTACTGGCAGAAATGCCAGATCTTCCAGAACTCCTGCCGTGGACAGGACCCTGACATGTGATGTAAACAGAATTCTAGGCACTCTGTCAGGTATTTTCTTTGTGACCAAGGTAAATGGCTAAGTTCCCTTAGGCCCCAATGTGTAGCCTCTAAAGCATCCTGATGTCCTATAATTGTATATAGAGAAGCCACATCTGCACTAGCTAGAAAAATAGATGTAGAATTAAACTCAGTATCATCTAGTATTTGAATCAAATGCTTCGTGTCTCTGAGGTATGATGAGGTCTTTTTGACCAAAGGTTGGAGAAACGAATTGATATACTGTCCAAGACGAGCACCCAGTGATTGGATTCCATTGACGATAGGTCGTCCTGGTGGGTGTACATTATTTTTATGTATTTTAGGTATTGTATAAATTACTGGAATTTTACAGCTATCAGGAACTAGGTTTCTAGCCTCTTTTTTATTTAGTATTTTTTTTTCTCTGTGCCTTTTGTTACTAATTTTTCCAGTTGTTTTTTATATTTAAATGTAGGGTCTTTAGGGAGTTTCTGATAGGTCTCTGTATCTTCTAGTTATCCCTCTAGTTCAGCAATGGGCAAACTACGGCCCGCGGGCCGTATATGGCCCGGCGGACCTTTTAATCCGGCCCACGAAGCTAGGCTCCTCTCACAGTCCGCCCTGAAGACCGGTGTAGCATGAAAATCTGTCTCCTATGAGGATCTGTCCCCCTCGACGTATCTGCGCATGTGCCGGAGATCGCCGATCGGCTGCTAATGCCTGAAACTGGCACATGCGCAGATACGTCAAGGGGGAAAGATCCTCATAGGAGACAGATTTTCATGCTACACCGGAACGGCGCGGGAACACGGCGAGAGGAACGCGTGGAGCAAAGGTAAGTGAATTGATACAGGGGGGACTTGGGGACTTAATATGGGGGATGAATTACTATAGGGGGGATGAATTACTATATGGGGGATGAATTACTATGGGGGATGAATTACTATATGGGGGATGAATTACTATGGGGGATGAATTACTATATGGGGGATGAATTACTATATGGGGGATGAATTACTATGGGGGGTGAATTACTATATGGGGGATGAATTACTATATGGGGGGATGAATTACTATGGGGGATGAATTACTATATGGGGGATGAATTACTATATGGGGGATGAATTACTATGGGGGATGAATTACTATAGGGGGATTAATTACTATATGGGGGATGAATTACTATGGGGGATGAATTACTATGGGGGGATGAATTACTATAAGGGGGATGAATTACTATGGGGGATGAATTACTATATGGGGGATGAATTACTATATGGGGGATGAATTACTATAAGGGGGATGAATTACTATGGGGGATGAATTACTATATGGGGGATGAATTACTATATGGGGGATGAATTACTATGGGGGATGAATTACTATATGGGGGATGAATTACTATATGGGGGATGAATTACTATGGGGGATGAATTACTATATGGGGGATGAATTACTATGGGGGATGAATTACTATAGGGGGATGAATTACTATATGGGGGATGAATTACTATGGGGGATGAATTACTATAGGGGGATTAATTACTATATGGGGGATGAATTACTATGGGGGATGAATTACTATAGGGGGGATGAATTACTATAAGGGGGATGAATTACTATGGGGGATGAATTACTATATGGGGGATGAATTACTATATGGGGGATGAATTACTATAAGGGGGATGAATTACTATGGGGGATGAATTACTATATGGGGGATGAATTACTATATGGGGGATGAATTACTATGGGGGATGAATTACTATATGGGGGATGAATTACTATATGGGGGATGAATTACTATGGGGGATGAAGTACTATGGGGGATGAATTACTATGGGGGATGAATTACTATATGGGGGATGAATTACTATGGGGGATGAATTACTATATGGGGGATTAATTACTATGCTTACTATGGATGACACATACACATCATTCATCTACTCTTGGTCCGGCCCCCGGGTCCAATATATGAACCCATTGCGGCCCTCAAGTCAAAAAGTTTGCCCACCCCTGCTCTAGTTCCTTCATAGAGTATTCTTTGGACAGGACTACTATCCCTCCTCCCTTGTCTGCAGGTCTAATAACTATACCCTTCCTCTTGGATAGTCTTTTAATTCCTATTTCTATTCCTTTATTTGGTATTTTTTTGGGAACTTTAAATTTTTCTATGTCCTGAGTGACCATCTTTTTAGAGGCCTCAATTTGACTATTCCCACTGATTGGTGGGTTGAAGAGCGATCTATTTCGAAAAGGGTGGTATGTATAATCTCATTGCTTTGGGCATTACCAACTATATCCCTGGTAAGTCCAAAAAATATTTTTTAATATTCAATTTACGTGTGTATTTCAGAAGGTCCACATAAATATCAAACTTATTTGCCCCGCCCAAAAGGTCTGCCTGCATTTCATAGAGAAGGACAGAGACCCTGTGATGACGTCATAAGGTAAGAAAAACAGAAAAGTTTTATTTCAAAATTTTATTAGCATGGGGGGAGGGGGGGCAGCGAAGGCAAAATATAAGCGGGTGAAACTTATCTAAACTACAAAATTAATTTAAAAAAAAAGTTTTTCTGTACAATAATGATTTTTTTTTTAATATTTAAATATTCTTTATTGAGTTTTTAACAGGGGTATATAATAAGGATATAATACTCAGGCGCTGCCACAAATAAACGATCAGCTGCTGTAAGCACCAAAATGTGTTCCCATGTCAATAAAATTGCCCAAGAATAGTGCTGCGCTGCCCCCTAGTGACCCACAACATAAACCAATGATAAATAAACACCCTCCTGAGCATCAAAGCCAATGTGTCATTTAATAAATCCGTGAAACAAATAAAGTCAATAGTGAATAAAAAAAAAGGTGGTACTAAATCCAAATGATACGTGAAACACATATAAAAACATATATAAAAAAATAAACCATAGTCCAGTAGTAATAAACACCCGGCTGAGCTGAAGAATAAAGTGTAAAAAAAACAACAAGAACAGTAAAATATGTGAAACGTATATCGAAAATAAAACACGATCACGATAGCAGTAAACACCCGGCTGAGCTGAAGCATAAAGTGTGAAAAACCAACAAAAACAGTATTAAATGATTGTAAAACAAATTCCCGGCTGAATCATTAGCCCCCCCCAATGGAAAAAATATGTGATGAATCAAGTAGATGTTCAACTGGACTAGATATTTACAAAAAGTCAGTCATTAACCCCTGCCCTCCAGAGGATTTACCCCCCTCCCTTCCTGACCAGGCAATTTTTTGCGATATGGCATTGCGTTACTCTTGCTCCATCATGCAACGCTGCGCCCAAATTAAATTTACATCCTTTTTACATCCTTGAGATTTCTTTCAGTGGTATTTGATTGCCTGTGCATTTTCTTATTTTTTGCGCTATAAACAAAAAAAAAAAAAGACGGACAATTTTGAGAAAAAAAAACTATATTTTTGACTTTTTGCTATTAAACATGTCCAGTAAAAAAATTTTAAAAAATCAAATTTCGTCGTAAATTTAGGCCAAAATTTGTTCTGCGACATGTGTTTGCTAAAAAAAAATCCCAATACGTGTAAATTAACCACTTCCAGTCCGGACACTTTCACCCCCTTCCTGTCCAGGCCAATTTGCAGCTTTCAGCGATATCACACTTTGAATGACAATTGCGCGGTCATGCAACACTGTACCCATATGAATTGTTTAGCATTTTTTTTTAGACAGATAAAACTTAATTTTGGTGGTATTTATTCACCACTGGAATTTTAATTTTTTTGCTATGAAAATGAAAAAGTCCAAAAATTTTGAAAAAAAGTGTTTTTCTTATAAAATTTAGCAAATAAATAATCTTTCTTAATAAATCTTGGCCAAAATGTATTCAGTTATCTTTTTTAGTAAAAAAAAAAAAAAAATACCCAAATTAGTTTATAACCAAAAATTAGATTTTTTAAAATATATAAATGGCAACCCGCTCCTGCACTGCCCCCATCTGGCTGTTTATGTACATGGGTGGTTAAACATGTCCAGTAAAAAAATGTAAAAAATTAAATTTCGCCGTAAATTTAGGCCAAAATATATTCTGCTCCATGTCTTTGCTAAAAAAAAATTCCAAAACGTGTAAATTAATTGGTTTACGTTAAGGTTATAGCGTCTACAAATGGCAGCATAGACTTTGGAATTTTTTTTTTTTACTAGTAACGGTGGCAATGAGCGACTTATAGTGGGACTGTGGCGGGCATTCTAACACAGCGGGGGAACTGACTTGGTGTCACTGACATTCCCAGTGACACCAATACAGTGATCAGTGCTAATAATAAGCACTGACACTGTACTAATGACACGGGGCAGGAAGGGGTTAACATGTGGTGTGATCAAAGGGTTAACTGTGTGCTGTTTTACTATGGGGGGCTGTGTGTGTGCTTCACTGTAAGCACACTGCTTTAGAGGGCTGTGCTATGCAGAGCCATACAAAGCAGTGTGCAGAAGCTGGCAGGGGAGAAAACTGTATTGTTTACATACAGTTCTCTCCCCCTGTCGGTAATACTAAGTGATCACTGGGTGCCAGCGAGTAATCACCAACCGGGACCCGTGATTGACAGCTGAGGCCACGAATAGTGGTACGGGTAGGACGCGCACATGGCTAGTGCACGCCCCCTACACGGAAATAGAAAATTACATATATATATATATATATATATATATATATACATATACATGTGATTTTGCACACTCCTGTCACCCTGTAGCAGTATTTCTGCTATAGGGTGGTGGGAAAGCAGTTAAAAAAAAAAAGGATAAGCAGCTCTACTGAATATATACATAAAAACAAATAAATGGTGAATGATAGATGACACTTCATAAAGTGCAGTCCAAAAGTCATATAAAAGTCTCTTTCTTCTAAGGTTTTGATGCTCAGGAGGGTGTTTATTTATTATTAGTTTATGTTTTGGGTCACTAGGGGGCAGCGCAGAACTATTCTTGGGGAATTTGAGTAGGAAGTTCCTGTTGTTCCTTCACTTTCTATAGCTGCAATGACAAATATTTGTCAGATCTACGACTATTTGTCCCCAAAAATTTGCCCATCTGTGATAAGCCAAAGAAAGCAGGAAATTTATATTAGCGGCAGTAACATTTGTAAGGGAGGGAATGCAGAACGGGGGTGAGGGATATCATCAAATCAAAGCCCAGCAATCAAAGGTCCTCATTCTTCATCCCAGTATTTTCTTTTTAGTTTTCAAGTAATCGAAGACGATTCCACATATCAGGAATACGAGTAAAACGGAGAATACAAGATGGATTATATTCATTGTTGTATAATCTGTGAGATGAACTGTATAGTTATTAAAAAAAAACAAAAAAAACAGATTACAAAAAATAATTATTAAAAAAAGATTAAAAAAACAAAAAAAAAAACAGATTACAAAACAATTATTATTAAAAAAATTATAAAAATAATCATGCCAGACTGACTGCTGTTTCCTCATACCTATGAAAATAATTTGACATTTCTGAACAAGCAGAAAATACTTTTTAAAACAAGTTCCTATTTACCTCTGTAGCTATAGGTATTGCAAAGAAATTCATCTTTAAACTTCACACTTAGCCTTAAGGTGCACTGTGCCCAGACTATGAATGTTAAAGTTTTTTTTTACAATTCCTTAAAAAGGAACTTCCCTCGCCCTAGAGATTTTTTTCACCCTCTTACCTTGTCCTTTGGGTTGTCCACAAAAAAAAAAAATCATACTCACCCGCTCAGCAAATCCAGCATTGTCTGGAGTAACCTACTGCTCCATCTCAGCACTCCTGGTCTTGTGCCGCACACGTAGCCTTAAAGATCACCTGTGTGCCCAGACTATGAATATTAATGTTTTTACAAATCCTTAAAAAAGAACTTCAATCACCTACAGTTTTTTATTTCACCGTCTTACTTTGTTTGTTGGGTTGTCCACAAAAAAAAAAAAAACATACTCACCCGTGTGGTAGGCCCTTTTCTGTTTCAACCCAAATGCGTTCACGCATTCAAAGTCAGTTCCATAAAGAAATGGTTTGACCAGTTTGGTGTGGAGGAACTCAACCCTACTGAACACCTTTGGGGTGAATTGGAATGTCAATTTGGAGGCAGGTCTTCTAGTCTAACATCAGAACCTGACCTCACCAATGGTGGTCAGATCCATAACCCTACTGAACACCGTTAGGATGAATTGTAACACCAGTTGTGAGCCGGGTCTTCTCATCCAACATCAGTACCTGACCTCACCAATGGTGGCCAGTAGAGATGAGCGAATTATTCAAAAATTCGATTCGACTGATTCGGCGAATTCGTGAAAAAATTTCGATTCGAGTCGAATATATTCGCTGCAAATTTAACTTATAAAAGGGTGTTTCTAGGCTTCAGAGAGCCTTTATATTAGTGCAGAACACTGTACCTTTAATTTAAATGCCCTTGGAGTCTGCAGGGGAAGAGAAATAATACTGTCAGTCAGTATGACATGCAGATGAGTGCCGTCGATCTTAGAATCACCGCACACTTCACTCATTTGGGCAGTCACGGGGCCAAAACCAGAGTGTGGAGCCACAGTGTGGCGGTGGAGGCAGCAGCAATGGGAGGCCATACAGCACCCTATGACAAAATGGAACCCACCAGCAGTGTGAGGAGACCTGAAAGTGGCACATGGCAGAGTGTGGCGATGGAGACAGCAGCAATGGGAGGCCGTACAGGGACCCATGACACACTCTGGACCTGGCAGCAGCATGAGGAGGCGGTACAGGGGCCCATGACAGATTACGGGCCTGGCAGCAGCATGAGGAGTTGGTACGGGGGCCCATGGCAGATTACGGGCCTGGCAGCAGCAATGGGAGGCCGGACAGGGACCCATGACACACTCTGGACCTGGCAGCAGCATGAGGAGGCGGTACAGGGGCCCATGACAGATTATGGGCCTGGCAGCAGCATGAGGAGTCGGTACGGGGGCCCATGACACACTCTGGACCTGGCAGCAGCATGAGGAGGCGGTACAGGGGCGCATGACAGATTACGAGCCTGGCAGCAGCAACTTGGACAGGAGGACGTTCAGCTTC
Organism: Staurois parvus; assembly: GCF_062004578.1. Lineage (NCBI taxonomy): Eukaryota > Metazoa > Chordata > Amphibia > Anura > Ranidae > Staurois > Staurois parvus. Next base: position 967,637 of record NW_028318744.1, on the reverse strand, counting down.
TGCACCGTCGGGTGCGTGCTCGCAAACTGTTGTCTCTTGGAAACGGATTCCAAGAAAGACTGCTGACGGAATCCGTGAAGAGGAGAAGCAGGAGAAGGAGCATCTGAACGAGCGGAATATGCCAACAAGCGACAACAGGGGCCCATGACAGATTACGGGCCTGGCAGCAGCATGAGGAGTCGGTACGGGGGCCCATGGCAGATTACGGGCCTGGCAGCAGCAATGGGAGGCCCGTAATCTGCCAGCACCCTATGACAAAAAATGGAACCCACCAGCAGTGTGAGGAGACCTGAAAGTGGCACATGGCAGAGTGTGGCGATGGAGACAGCAGCAATGGGAGGCCGTACAGGGACCCATGAGACACTGTGGATCTGGCAGCAGCATGAGGAGGCGGTACAGGGGCCCATGGCAGATTAAGGCCTGGCAGCAGCAATGGGAGGCCTGTAATCTGCCAGCACCCTATGACAAAATGGAACCCTGGGCTGGGGCAGGCAGAACCGCCGTATCTTTATCACGGTTTTCCCAGGCCACCGAATGGCGACGCTGCATATGCTGCCGCAACGCTGTAGTCCCAACATGGGCCCCCTGGCCACGCTTGACTTTCTGGCCACATAGTCGACATACGGCTACGTTTACTTCCTCGGGCGGCTTGACGAAAAATTGCCACACCGCCGAGTAGGAAACTTTGCCCCCGCTACTCCTCACTGGCTGACTGCTACTTCCTCCGTGCACACCGGCACCACTACTGGCCGTGGTGGTAGGCTGCAGTGGAGCTGGTGCTCTACTCCGTGGCCGTTTGCCTCCACTGACACTGCTGCGACCCTGCTGCCTCCTGGCAGCAGCAATGGGAGGCCGTACAGGGACCCATGAGAGACTGTGGACCTGGCAGCAGCATGAGGAGGCGGTACAGGGGCCCATGGCAGATTAGGGGCCTGGCAGCAGCTATGGGAGGCCCGTAATCTGCCAGCACCCTATGACAAAAAATGGAACACACCAGCAGTGTGAGGAGACCTGAAAGTGGCACATGTTTGGGGCATGATTCATGGCGGATTTAGTCAGTTGTGTCAGGAACTGGTGGTTTGAAATCCAGACTAATCCACGCCTGATTCATTTTCACAAACGTGAGTCTCTCCACACTTTGGGTGGACAGTCGTGTCCTCCGCGGAGTTACAATACCTCCTGCCGCACTAAACACGCGCTCCGATGCCACGCTACTGGCCGGGCATGACAGCCTTTCAAGGGCAAATTCAGCTAGTTGGGGCCAAAGGTCAAGTTTCGTTGCCCAGTAGTCAAGGGGATTGTCTACCTCGGTTGGCAGGGTGCTGTCCAAGTAGGCCCAAGCCTGTTGTTTGAGGTCCTGCTCCAGGTCCACCTGATGCTGCTGCTGCTGCGGCTGGTTAGTAGTTTCCTCACTGCGCTGGTGAAGAAAGCTACTCATCATCGACTGCAGACTGAGGCAGCCGCTGCTGGTGGAGCTGCCACTGCTCCTACCACCCCACCCCTCCCCTGCTGCCATGGCAGCGGAACGCGAGCGCACAGGGCCCACAGTGTCTGAGGATGGACGTTGGCGCACAAAGGCAGAGACCAACTGACTACATAGGTGGTTTTTATAGTACGTTATTTTGGCCTCCCTCTCAGCAGGTGTGAAAAAACCCACCATTTTTGAACGGTAGCGAGGGTCCAACAAGGTGGACAGCCAAAAGTCATCCCTCTGTCTGATGGTTATTATTCGGCTGTCGCTACGCAAGCAACCGAGCATGCTATGGGCCATTTGCGCCAAGGAATGCGAGGGACTCCCTGCCTCCATCTCCACAGCATACTGCCACGGTGCGTCTGGGTCCTCTGTCTCCTCCTCCTCCTCCTCTCCCAGATGCTCCTGCTCCTCCACTCCTGTCCGCTGAGTGGAAAAACCACCCATTTCACTCAATAATTCCTGAGCACAAATGTCCTCCTCTACCTCCTCCTCTTCTTCCTGTCCTGCCCCCACAGGGGTCATGTGGTGTTGAGATCTGTGCTCCACGTCTACCGCACCCTGACCAGCCATTGTTAACAGCATTTGTTCCAGGACGTGCAACAGAGGAATGACGTCGTTCATCCCATAGTCCTGCCGACTCACGAATAGCGTGGCCTCCTCAAAGGGCCTGAGCAAGCGGCAGGTGTCACGCATGAGCTGCCAATGGCTGACATCGAAGTTACACAGGGGAGTACCTTTATCCGCTTGTAACATCAGGAAATCGGTGATGGCGTTTCGCTGTTCGTAAAGGCGGTCTAACACGTGTAGGGTTGAATTCCACCTTGTTGCAACGTCGCAGATCAGGCGATGCTGTGGAATTCCGTTCTGCCGCTGCAGCTCAAGGAGGGTGTGCTTTGCGGTGTAGGAATGGCTGAAATGCATGCAAAGTTTACGTGACATTTTAAGGATGTCTTGCAGTGGGATGGTGGATTTTAGGAACCGCTTGACAACCAGATTGAACACGTGAGCCATGCATGGCGCATGGCACAACCTTCCTTGACGCAGAGCAGACACCATGTTCTTTCCGTTGTCGGTCAACATGGTTCCGATTTTAAGTTTGCGCGGAGACAGCCATCTGTCGATTTCTCTGTTCATTACACTCAGAAGTTCCTCCCCTGTGTGACTACGTTCGCCAAGGCATACCAGGTGCAGCACAGCGTGACACCGTTGCGCCCTGCACATGTGATATGCCGGTCGGGTAATGGGACTTGGCACGGGGGTGGCGGCTGAGGACACGAAGGAAGAAGAGGTGGTAGAGGCGGACATCTTTTGTGGACCAAGGACGTGCAAACGTGGAGGCAAAAGCGGCGTGACCTGTCCAAGTTGCTGGTGCGGCTGTGACGGCACCACGTTCACCCAGTGGGCCGTAAATGACATGTACTGTCCCTGACCGTAGTTACAGCTCCACACGTCGGCGCTGCCATGCACTTTGGCAGAGACCGACATGCTCAAAGACTGGCCCACCATCTCTTCTACATGTGAATGCAGGGCTGGCACTGCCTTTTTGGCGAAGAAATGACGGCTTGGAACTCTCCACCGCGGCGCGGCACAAGCCATCATTTCTCGGAAAGGTGCTGAGTCCACCACTTGGAAAGGGAGGGACTGCAGCACCAGCAACTTGGACAGGAGGACGTTCAGCTTTTGCACCGTCGGGTGCGTGCTCGCAAACTGTTGTTTCTTGGAAACGGATTCCAAGAAAGACTGCTGACGGAATCCGTGAAGAGGAGTAGCAGGAGAAGGAGCATCTGAATGAGCGGAAGATGGCAACGAGCGACAACTCCCCTCAGCAGAGGTGTTGGAGCCTTGACTGGCTGATAGAGGGCGATTGACGTCGGGTGACGGAGCAAGTAACGGAGCGGGTGATGGAGCGGGGGCTGGGGCAGGCAGAACCGCCGTATCTTTATCACGGTTTTCCCAGGCCACCAAATGGCGACGCTGCATATGCTGACGCAACGCTGTAGTCCCAACATGGGCCCCCTGGCCACGCTTGACTTTCTGGCCACATAGTCGACATACGGCTACGTTTACTTCCTCGGGCGGCTTGACGAAAAATTGCCACACCGCCGAGTAGGAAACTTTGCCCCCGATACTCCTCACTGGCTGACTGCTACTTCCTCCGTGCACACCGGCACCACTACTGGCCGTGGTGGTAGGCTGCAGTGGAGCTGGTGCTCTACTCCGTGGCCGTTTGCCTCCACTGACACTGCTGCGACCCTGCTGCCTCCTGGGCAACCCACCGACTGCTTTGCCACCCTCTTCTCCTGATGATGCGGAAGCAATAGCCTGATGACGACGAGGCTGCCAAGTGCGATCAGCCTCATCATCATCAATTAGGGTCTCCGCCTCACTACTAGCCCCCTCGGCTGCGTGTGGGTCAGGAGACAGACCTGTCTCTAGACCGGCTACCGAGCCACTCTCCTCGCCACTACTTCTTCGCCTGGCTGCTGAAGAGGCGGATGTCTCCCCCCGTTCCTGACCGCCCTCTGTTAGCTCTTCCTCACTGTACAGTGGGGCTGAGCCCACAGCATGCGATACTTCGCTTGGTGAGGGAACACCAAAGGACAGGGGCAGGTCGAGGACACGTGATTTCAGTGGGCTTGCTCCCGGGCCATGCCAACTAACGGTTGTGTCTGACGTACCCACCGACCATTGGCTGTAGGTGTCAGAGGTGACCTGGGAAGAGGAAGACGACCGAGCCAACCAATCGATGACGGCAGGGTTGTCGGTGGAGACACGACCGCTGGATGACACCGGGAGCAATGGCCTCTGGCTGCGACTAGTGCTGCCTCGACCCCTTCCTCTGCTGCCACGTCTGCTCGCTCCTAAAACATTGCCTCCTCTGCCACTCCTCTGCATGTTGTCTGACATACTCTTTAATTAAACGATTCTGTGTCCCTGAGTAACAATTCTGTGTCTGTCCCTGAGTAACAATTCTGTGTCTGTCCCTGAGTAACAATTCTGTGTCCCTGAGTAACAATTCTGTGTCCCTCAGTAACAATTCTGTGTCCCTCAGTAACAATTCTGTGTCTGTCCCTGAGTAACAATTCTGTGTCTGTCCCTGAGTAACAATTCTGTGTCCCTCAGTAACAATTCTGTGTCCCTCAGTAACAATTTTGTGTCCCTCAGTAACAATTCTGTGTCCCCGAGTAACAATTCTGTGTCCCTCAGTAACAATTCTGTGTCCCTCAGTAACAATTCTGTGTCTGTCCCTGAGTAACAATTCTGTGTCCCTCAGTAACAATTCTGTGTCCCTCAGTAACAATTCTGTGTCCCTGAGTAACAATTCTGTGTCTGTCCCTGAGTAACAATTCTGTGTCTGTCCCTGAGTAACAATTCTGTGTCCCTCAGTAACAATTCTGTGTCCCTCAGTAACAATTCTGTGTCCCTCAGTAACAATTCTGTGTCCCTCAGTAACAATTCTGTGTCTATCCCTGAGTAACAATTCTGTGTCTGTCCCTGAGTAACAATTCTGTGTCCCTCAGTAACAATTCTGTGTCCCTCAGTAACAATTCTGTGTCCCTCAGTAACAATTCTGTGTCCCTCAGTAACAATTCTGTGTCTGTCCCTCAGTAACAATTCTGTGTCTGTCCCTGAGTAACAATTCTGTGTCCCTCAGTAACAATTCTGTGTCCCTCAGTAACAATTCTGTGTCCCTCAGTAACAATTCTGTGTCTGTCCCTGAGTAACAATTCTGTGTCCCTCAGTAACAATTCTGTGTCCCTCAGTAACAATTCTGTGTCTGTCCCTTAGTAACAATTCTGTGTCTGTCCCTGAGTAACAATTCTGTGTCCCTCAGTAACAATTCTGTGTCTGTCCCTGAGTAACAATTCTGTGTCTGTCCCTGAGTAACAATTCTGTGTCCCTCAGTAACAATTCTGTGTCCCTCAGTAACAATTCTGTGTCCCTCAGTAACAATTCTGTGTCTGTCCCTGAGTAACAATTCTGTGTCCCTCAGTAACAATTCTGTGTCCCTCAGTAACAATTCTGTGTCCCTGAGTAACAATTCTGTGTCTGTCCCTGAGTAACAATTCTGTGTCCCTGAGTAACAATTCTGTGTCCCTCAGTAACAATTCTGTGTCCCTCAGTAACAATTCTGTGTCCCTAAGTAACAATTCTGTGTCTGTCCCTGAGTAATAATTCTGTGTCTGTCCCTGAGTAACAATTCTGTGTCCCTAAGTAACGTTTCTGTGGCCCTAAGTAACGGTTCTGTGTCCCTGAGTAACAATTCTGTGTCTGTCCCTGAGTAACAATTCTGTGTCTGTCCCTGAGTAACAATTCTGTGTCTGTCCCTGAGTAACAATTCTGTGTCTGTCCCTGAGTAATAATTCTGTGTCTGTCCCTGAGTAACAATTCTGTGTCTGTCCCTGAGTAACAATTCTGTGTCCCTCAGTAACAATTCTGTGTCCCTCAGTAACAATTCTGTGTCTGTCCCTGAGTAACAATTCTGTGTCCCTAAGTAACGTTTCTGTGGCCCTAAGTAACGGTTCTGTGTCCCTCAGTAACAATTCTGTGTCCCTCAGTAACAATTCTGTGTCTGTCCCTGAGTAACAATTCTGTGTCCCTAAGTAACGTTTCTGTGGCCCTAAGTAACGGTTCTGTGTCCCTCAGTAACAATTCTGTGTCCCTCAGTAACAATTCTGTGTCTGTCCCTGAGTAACAATTCTGTGTCCCTAAGTAACGTTTCTGTGGCCCTAAGTAACGGTTCTGTGTCCCTCAGTAACAATTCTGTGTCCCTCAGTAACAATTCTGTGTCTGTCCCTGAGTAACAATTCTGTGTCCCTAAGTAACGTTTCTGTTGCCCTAAGTAACGGTTCTGTGGCCCTAAGTAACGGTTCTGTGGCCCTCAGTAACAATTCTGTGTCCCTCAGTAACAATTCTGTGTCTGTCCCTAAGTAACAATTCTGTGACCCTAAGTAACGTTTCTGTGGCCCTAAGTAACGATTCTGTGGCCCTAAGTAACGGTTCTGTGGCCCTCAGTAACAATTCTGTGTCCCTCAGTAACAATTCTGTGTCTGTCCCTAAGTAACGTTTCTGTGGCCCTAAGTAACGATTCTGTGGCCCTAAGTAACGATTCTGTGGCCCTCAGTAACAATTCTGTGTCCCTCAGTAACAATTCTGTGTCTGTCCCTAAGTAACGATTCTGTGGCCCTAAGTAACGTTTCTGTGGCCCTAAGTAACGATTCTGTGGCCCTAAGTAACGTTTCTGTGGCCCTAAGTAACGTTTCTGTGGCCCTAAGTAACGTTTCTGTGTCCCTAACTAACGTTTCTGTGTCCCTAACTCTCTCCCTGAATACAGCCAGGTCTGCCTCTGTTGAATGACTGGAGGCAAATGGAGAATTCTAAAATGGCCGCCATTTATAGCTCGACCATTACACAGTGCTGGCTGGCTGGCTGCTGATTGGCTAATGCGATCACATGTCATGAATGAATGCATTATGGGTCAGCGCGCCTTGTCTGCGCGCCTTCCCAGACATCCCCGCTCCGTCGCCGCACATGTCGCCGCCATTTTAGGAAAAATTTCCTAATATTCAAAACGAATTCCACTTCGCCTAGTTCGATTCGCTCATCTCTAGTGGCCAGCTCCATAAACCCCACTGAACACCGTTAGGATGAATTGGAACACCAGTTGTAAGCCAGGTCTTATCCAACATCAGTACCTGACCTCACCAATTGTTGCCAGCTCCATGAAGGCTACTGAACACCCTTAGGATGAATTGAAACACCAGTTGTAAGTCAGGTCTTCTCATCCAACATCAGTAACTGACCTCACTAATGGTGACCAGCTCCATAAACCCCACTGAACACCCTTAGGATGAATTGAAACACCAGTTGTAAGTCAGGTCTTCTCACCCAACATCAGTAACTGACGTCACTAATGGCGGCCAGCTCCATAAACCCTACTGAACACTTTTCGGATGAACTGAAACACCAGTTGTGAGCCAGGTTATTATTATTATTATTATTATTATTATACTGGATTTATATAGACTGAAAGAAGGAATAGAAGATTTGGTTATTAGCTGAAGGCAGGATAGGCTTCCCTGAAGAGAGAGGTTTTCAGAGATCGCCTATAAGTGGGCAGAGTAGGCAATAGTCTGATAGATTGGAGTAGAGAGCTCCAGAGGATGGGGGAGGCTCTGGAGAAGTCCTAGAGATGAGCATGGGAGGAGGAGACAAGGGAGCTAGAGAGCAGGAGGTTGTGGGAGGAGCAGAGAGGACGGTTTGGGTGATATTTGGAGGCAAGATTGGTGATGTAATTTGGTGCAGAGTTATAAAAACAGTCGAATGCAGTGAGTCTCGAAAGAAGAGAAGGATAGAGAGGGAGGGTTAGGGAGGACTTGAAATGTGCTCAGTGAGGAGAGAAGCAAACCAACTCCACTACCTTTCTGACCACTGGGTCTGGGTGAGTGAGTCCAGAAAAGGCCTCCATAGGAAAGGGCTGTGGAAGAAGCAGAATCTGATGCTTGAAGCCAGGTTTCTGTAATTGCTAGTAGGTTAACCTCCCTGGCGGTATTCCTGAGTGTAGCTCGGGGTAAAGTTTCAGCACCACAAGCGGTAACCTCGAGCTACACTCGGGAATACCCTGCAGCGCTGCTCCGGGATCTGTTCTTCACTTACCTTGTCCTGCACTCCCGCGATGTCCCTCCTGCAGTGTCCCCTGCAATGTCCTCCGGCAGATGCAGGCATCTGTCTTCTGGGTTCTGTCCCCTGCAACGTCAGGACGTACGGGGGACGGAACTGGCAGGAAATTTGAAAGTTGTAAAAGTGACATTCACTAAATTCACTAAAATCACATAGTATAACATTCCTGTATCAAACCATTTCACATACATTTTGTCCCGAGTGCTTTGTCCGGCGCCCTGTCTGCATTTTTACTGTTCTTTCTGCCTGGAAACTGAGAAACGTCCATGGCGTCCAAAAAGCGCCCCTTTAGGTCAAAAGCGGTTTTAGACCGGCTAGAGAACAGCGATAGTAAATCAGAACCACTTGCAGAATTGACTGATATTGATTCGTGGGGGAAATTTGTCATCAGACACTGAAAACGATTTTGCAACTTTGCTCAGTAATATGCGAACTTGGCGCTATATTTCAAATTTCAGTGATTTTGGTTTGATTATATTATTTAATTAAATTTATTATTATTTTATTATTATTTTTTATGATTATTTATTAAATTATAATTTATGATTTTGTGTTTCAAATTTTATCATACCCGGGATGTTTCCTAGACTCTTGCTCGGACAGATTACAGTGAGTTATTCCTAAAAATTACAGGTCTACAATAGAAAAAATACATATTTCCATGCAAAAAAAATGTACCGCTTTGAGCACAGAAATATGGACATAATCAGACAGCTAGGGAGGCTACGGTCATGGACAGAGGTGAGCTTATTACAGACAGAGCGGGTATTCCAGAGTGCACATGAAAAAGGGAGGGTGGTTTTTTAGGAGTACTGGGACAGAGATTAAATTGAGTGGATTGCGGCTATTCCTGGAGGAAGGAGGGTTCCTGGTGTGGGGTGAGATACTGGAGGACCATGGTTTAGGGAGATATCCCCAGAGGTTAGGAGAAGAAGGAGGGTGCCTGGTGTGAGGGTGAGATACTGGAGGACCAAGGTTTGGGGGATATCCCCAGAGGTAGGAAAAGCAGGGTTCCTGGTGTGAGGGTGAGATACTGGAGGACCAGGGTTTGGGGGATATCCCCAGAGGTAGGAGAAGGAGGGTGCCTGGTGGGGTGAGATACTGGAGGACCAGAGTTTGGGGAGATATCCCCAGAGGTTAGGAGAAGAAGGAGGGTGAGGAAAGTAAGGTGGGAATGGGATGTATGTGAGGGCACATGCCTTCCTGTCTTGGTGTTTGGGTCAGCAGGAGAGTGAAGTATCAGCAGGAGATGATGAGAGAAGTAGTAGGGAGATGGTAGCAGTGAGGGAGAGATGTATAAGTGTTGAGGTGGAGCAAAGGGGTAAATAAACGAGATTTTGAGAACAGAGGATAGTAATATGAAAAGGGAGAGTAGAGGTGGCATATTAAAAGATACATGGAGTGGGACTCAGACTTGTAGGAGATGTTTCCCAGGGTGTTTGCTTGCAGTCCATCCAGTGTGCAGTAGAGTTCTTTGCTGTATCTTCCTGCTGCTTGAGTTATCCTGCTTTAGATAAACTGCTGTGTTCAGCTGCTGCTTCACACTCCAGCAGAAAATGCACTCACACAGGAAAAATGCCGGTTGGTACTTAGACTCCAAACCTCGGATGATCCCACTCCTTCACCACGGCGACCTGCCTGTGTACCTATCCTGCTGGTTTCAGGTGAGCCTTTCCACTGCTATAGTAACTGGTCTTCGAGCCTGACCCCTGATCATGATAAAATGGTTTCCTTGTACATGATTGGGTATTCTTTGCAAAGAGAATTCTTTGCAATGTGGTAAAAAATTTTACCACATTCTTGAATTAAATAATTTTTTAGTATTTCCTCCTCCCCATGCTCCTCCCCCTCACCTTTCCATCAAGATCAATAATACAACTATCAGTGCCTCCCCTCATGCCAGGGTACTGGGTGTAATCCTAGACTCTGACCTGCTCTTTCAGGCCCTTATACACTATATTGCCAAAGTATTGGGATGCCTGCCTTTACACACACATGAACTTCCAGTCTTAGTCCGTAGGGTTCAATATTGAGTTCCCGCCCTTTGCAGCTATAACAGCTTCAACTCTTCTGGGAAGGCCGTCCACAAGGTTTAGGAGGGTGTCTATGGGAAGGTTGGACCATTCTTCCAGAAGCACATTTGTGAGGTCAGGCACTGATGTCAGGGGAGGAGGCCTGGCTCGCAGTCTCCACTCTAATTCATCCCAAAAGTCTTCTATCGGGTTGAGGTCAAGACTCTGTGCAGGCCAATCAAGTTCCTCCACACCAAACTCACTCCTCCATGTCTTTATGGACCTTGCTTTGTGCGTTGGATGTTGGAACAAGAAAGGGCAATCCCCAAACTGTTCCCACAAAGTTGGGAGCATGAAATTGTCCAAAATGTCTTGGTATGCTAATGCCTTAAGAATTCCCATCACTGAAACTAGGGGTCCAAGCGCAACCCCTGAAACACAACCCCACACCATAATCCCCCTCCACCAAACTTTACACTGGAACACCTGAATCCAATGATTTGGAGGGGTGTCCCAATACTTTTGGCAATATAGTGTAGCTGTTGAAATCTTGCTGCCTTCACCTCTGTAACGTGTGAAGGTGTTCCAGTCACCTCCATGGCCACAGGTTTATAAAATCAAGCACCTAGGCATACAGCCTGGCCTGGGTCCTGACCTCAATCTGATAGAAAACCTTTGGGATGAATTAGAGCGGAGACTGTGAGCCAGGCCTCCTCCCCTGACATCAGTGCCTGACCTGACAAATGTGCTTCTATAAGAATGGTCAAACCTTCCCATAGACAACCTCCTAAACCTTGTGGACGGCCTTCCCAGAAGAGTTGAAGCTGTTATAGCTGCAAACGGCGGGGCCAACTCAACATTGAACCCTACGGACTAAGACTGGGGGGCCATTAAAGTTCACGTGCGTGTAAAGGCGGACAGACCAATACTTGGGGCAATATAGTGTATGTAGGTTAACTTACTTTTTATAACTGATGGTGAAACAACTTACCTCTTATCTGGACAAAAACATCCTCACTCTTCTTAGAAATATTGGATGCAGATCTCACTTCACAGGAATAATTCCCAGAATCCTCCAGTTGAGCGGACTGGACTCCATATTGATCAGATAAACTGAATTCCCTAACATTGCATCCATCTCTGTAGAAAGCAAACTGCAGTTCTGCCCTCTGTCTGAGCGGACTGAGACTGGTGTCACACTTCATGGTCATGGTGTCACCTGCTAAGACTTCCAATGTGCTTACATTTAGCACTGGGGTGAAAAACAGCTCTGCAAAAAAATAAGCAATTAAAAAAATCATATTTGCTAGAAAGGATGCGTGTCAACATTCTGTAAAAATCTGATGAAATTTGTGACCATTAAAGCTGAATTCCAGGTATGGATTTTTTTTATAGTTACACTGGTTCATATGGGACTAATGTTGAAGCAGAGAATCAACATAGCAGTCACCACTATTTCAGTCTTTGCCACTTTCCTCCGGGTCCAAGGGGTTTGCTCACTTGGCACAGGTGACATTCACAGAACTTCTTTCATTTTTCTCAGTGCAAAGCATGCAAGCCATTCCCTAATTTGATGAGGTGGAGAGGTGGGATGGTTACTATTTCCACCTCGCTCAATAAAGGAAAGCCTTGCACTAATTGAAAAAAATTGGTGGTAAGTGGGAAGAATGCTTCTTACATTGGTGGCAATTGTGAAGAATGCCCCTTACATTGGTGGCCAATGGGAAGAATGCGCCTTACATTGGTGGTCAGAGGGAAGAATGCTCCTTACATTGGTGGTCAGTGGGAAGAATGCCCCCCTTACAGTGCTGTTGTGAGTGTACCCCTTACGTACAGTCTTTGCCATTTTCCTACAGGTCCTAGGGGTTTGCTTGCTTGGCACAGGTGCCAGTCACAGAACGTCTTTCATTTTTCTCAATGAAAGAATGCAAGCCATTCCCTAATTTCATGAAGTGGAGAGGTGGGATGGTGATGCCACTATTTCCACCTCACCCAATAAGGGAAAGCCTTTCACTCATAGAGATAAATGAAAGGGCATTCTGTGAATCGCACCTGTGCCAAGTGAGTGACTCTCTGTGGCTTATAGGTAGCAGGGCAGCCACTAGGCCTGCCTTTCTCAACCTTTTTACCCCAGAGGAACCCTTAAAACAATTTTTAAGTCTTGTGCAACCCCTGATAAAACCAAAGTATTAGGAGACAGTGGGAAGAATGTTTCTTACATTGGTGGCCATTGGGAAGATTGTGCCTTACATTGGTGATCAGTGGGAAGAATGATCCTTAAATCAGTGGCCATTGGGAAGAATGTTTCTTACATTAGTGATCAGAGGGAAAAATGCTCCTTACACTGGTGGCTATTGGGAAGAATGCTCCATAAACTGGTATCCAGTGGAATGATTGCTTCTTACATTGGTGGCCAGTAGGAAGAATGCTCCTTACATTGGTGGTCAGTGGGAAGAATGCTCCTTGAATTGGTGGCCAGTGGGAAGAATTACCACTACATTGGTGGCCAGTGATAAGAAGGCTCCTTACACTGGTGACCAGTGGGAAGAATGTTCCTTACATTGGTGGTCAGTGGGAAGAATGTCCCTTACATTGGTGGTCATTGGGAAGAATGTCCCTTACAATGGTGGTCAGTGGGAAGAATGCTCCTTGCATTGGTGGTCAGTGGGAAGAATGCCACACTTACAGTGGTGTTGTGAGTGTCACCCTTACGTACAGCTAAAAAAAGTAATTGGTGTCATGCAGCTGGCTCTTGCAAGAGGCACTAGCCCCAGAATTATGCAGCACCATCAAATGGGAGGTCATAAAGCCACAGCTCAAGGAACCTCAAGCAACTGTTGAAGGAACCCTAAGGTTCCAAGGAACCCTGGTTGAGATAAGGCTGTACTAGGCACAAAGCAGCGATCGCTGTTGTAGTGGTGAATACTACAGTGCAGGGGCGGACTGACCATTCGTGCACTCGGGCACTGCCCGAGGGCCCGGGGTCAGTATGGGGCCCCAGAAGATGCCCCTAGTACCTTCCATAGACTTTTTGGGAGTGGTTTGAGTGTGGGTGAGGACACAGGGGCCCCATGATCTCTTCTTGCCCGGGGGCCCCATGAGTTGTCAGTCCGCCCCTGCTAAAGTGATTCTTTGCTTCCATCATGGTTCTATAGGTATGCAATATGCATGCTTACATTGTGCCAAGCTGTAACTATGCAAAAAAAAATCAAAATCTAGAGTTCAGCTTTAACATCAATGAATTTTGCCCAAAAAATCAACAAATTGTGACAATAACATTATCAATTTTGGAGTCAATTAGGTTTAAATTTTACAGAAATGTAATAAAATGTTGCTGCTCGTCTCCATAAGTTGCTAGTAGCCTAAACAGCATAGTTACATAGTTAGTCTGGCTGAACAAAGACAAAAGTCCATCCAGTTCAACCATCAAAAAAATAAAAAAGTTAGAATCCTATACCCACAGTTGATCCAGATCCAGCATGTGTTGGACATAATTGTAATGGTTGGGTGATAGTCTGTAATTCTGCACAGATTGTCTTTTAATCTAAGCCTGGGGGTATATTTGTAATCTGTTCAGCGATAACTCACATTCACTTTTTATCATAATAGGGATGAAGTCACTACGTTTCCTCACTTTGCAATTTGAAGCGCTCATGTCACAGGAATAAGTCCCAGAATCCTCCAGCCTGGCAGAATGGACTTCATATTGACTGGACGAACTGAATTCCTGAACTTTCCATTCATCTCTGTAGAAAGCAAATTGCAGTTCTGTCCTCTGTTTGAACATGAGTCTTGTTACACACATCAGAGTCATGGGATCTCCTTCTACCATCGAATCCATCGGATTTTGGATTTTCATAATTCTTGGACTTTCGAACAGTTCTGCAGAGAGGAAAATCCAGGAGGAAAAATATTACTGCTTTTTCTATGTGCAAAAACAACAGGTGAGCTACTAGCATGCTATGAGACCCCTGACCCAGGTTGAGGTGGCTATTCACTACAACAAGGGTTAATTAGCGTTATGATTCAGTTTGGAGTTAGTATTAGACTTGGGGTTCAATTCTTTTAGGGATTACATGCTGAGAATAAATATTAAGTGCTCAATAAATAATGGCAAGGCTAAAGCTAAGGTTGTAATTGAATGTAAGAATTTGTTACATTGGACCAGCTTGGATCAATCTAAGTATGTATTTGGACTGGACAAGGTGGAGATTGTGATACCACCACACCACCTTCTCCAACCAGAGAACACTTTGCATTCATTAGGAAAAAGCAAAGTGTTCCCTGAATGGTGTCTCTGCGAGCAGACACCTTCCTTTGTTCACAATGCAGCAGGACAGCCGCTTGGCACAGGACCCGGAAGCTAGCAGAGATCACTAGAGTATTGATGCCTACTACATTGATCTCCAACTTACATGGATATCCCACAGGCATAGCACATACAAACGTACATTGGTGCAAACTGGACCAGTGTAACTATGTAAAAATTGCCATACCTAAACTTGAGCTTTAACCGGAATGAAGAAGACGGTTGGAAAGATGGTGGCTACATTAGTGGTGGATGCTGGGGAAGGGTTTAAACATTTGGGAGTGACCTTGGAAAGCCTATGTTGCTTCCCAGGCTCTTCCTGGAGAGTGTATTTTGCTCAGGGGCGGACTGACCATTTGGAAACTCGGGCACTGCCCGAGGGCCCGGGGTCAGTAGGGGGCCCCATGAGATGCTCCTGGTACCTTTTTCATAGGCGTTTTTGAGCTTGGGCAAGGACACAGGGGCCCCATGATCCCCTATTGCCCGGGGGCCCCATGAGTTGTCAGTCCGCCCCTGATGCTGTTTATTCCTGTCCTAAACTTTGAGGCCTGAAGCTTCCTGCTCTCCTCTAGGAAGGTGATTGCTTGGATTGGAACATCAGGAGTGAAGACTTTGCTGCTGAAGAGTGTCCTGAAGAGCTGGGGAGAAGCTTATATTAGTGAACATTGCAGGAAGTTCTGGTGGCTCATCCAAGGGGCTAGTATGCTGAGCTGAAGCTGATCCGAATCTGAATAGTACAGAGCTCTGGCCTGTGGAGCCTGTTCCTGGCCTACCTTTAGCCACTTGTAAAGTTGTCTGGAGGAATGTTTCTTTAAAGAGACTCACAATATGGTACAAGGATCTGGCATGGATAGCGATCCAAAAAGGGGTTGAGAACTTTCATGCATGCCAAAAACCTGTGGAGATATCGGCATTGCCCCTTTTGCATCATTCACACAGAAACTGCTTTTCACGTCTTCCAACAGTGCCCCTTTGCACAGGACCTGTTGAGGGCCCAAGTGCATGAACTCGAAAACTTTGTACTGTGGGTCACCAGAAAGGGCCTCATCCACCAGAATGAGAGGACAGGGTGCCAACCATCAGTAAATTAATGGTCAGTTTGTACTGATGTCTATTGAAGACTGTTGCAGACTGGTCCACAGTCTACTCATAGAGTATAAACCTAAGGACGTTAATGAGGAAAAGGACATCTGAGAAGATTTCTCCTTCCCCCACTCTCCCTTATGTGTCTTTGTTCTTTAATAAAACTTTGGACCTGTGAACTCTTTCCTCCTCCCCTATTGCTCCTCCCTATCCCCGATCACACCAGATGCTTAATGAAATGTTTTGAACAGTTTGATTTGTTGATGCCAGGTAGGATGTGCTGGTCAGGGGACCAACTCAGGCACTGTGCATTTGACATTGTGCTGCTTGGTATTTAGTGGTACCTTAGGGTCCACATAATGTTTACATTAAATGTCAGCCCCCTGAGCCACTTGGGGGTCCCTAACGGATTGTAGGGGGTGAGGGGTACTACATACCAAGAGGTTTGTGCATCTCTTGTATTTAGGGACTATTGCAGTTCAGCCTGGGCATCATTGAAAGTTTGGAGTGAAGTTATGGTTCATTCATTTGTTATTAAATGCTAATCCTCACAAGCCTGTTATAAAATGTTACGTAATCCCTTGGTTGGTCCTGTGACTGACTCACCGTTTATCCCGACCATTATCTCCTGACTCCTCTTCTTTACATTGTTGGTTGCAGTTGTCACTTCACAGGAATATTTCCCAGAGTCCTTCACCTCAGCAGACTGAACTCCATATTGATTATACAAAGTGAATTCTTTGACATTCCGTCTATCTTTGTAAAAAGCAAATTTCAGTTCTGTCCTCGGTCTGAGAGGGCTGAGACTGGTGTCACATGTCAGGGTCATCTCATCACCTTCTACCACTGGATCCGGGGTCACTTTTATCTTTGGGATTTCAAATAGCTCTAAAAAGTAATCACATAGACAATCTGTAATAGTAATGTATCTTTTTGTTTTGATGAGTGCAGAATTCACATCACACCGTACAAAATGGGCTGATGCAAGTGCAATACTTTCAGTTTATTGCCTTCCTCCTTGTCCTGTTTTATTTATTTTTGTTGGGAATGCAACAGCATGTACCATAATGTATTGTATATAGTATTTCTGTGTTAATATCACTTGACCAGTAGATGGCACTGTACTCTAAAGGTTACTAGTTGTGCATGTGGAAAACTTGTTGGTTCTATGTCTTCTCTATCTCTCTTCAGGAAGTAACATGTCTGCTATCACTGCTGAAATGTGCTCTGTATGTTTGTAACTTAAGCCGCACAAGTAAAGTCAGACTTCTGCCTCATCACTACCAGTGTCTTCTCTAACACATAACCAACAATTTTCACTTTCAGGGAAATACGGATTATGTTCGTGGCAGAACAGCCTTGTAAACTGACTGTACCCAGGACTGTAGCTGATAACTGCTGCGGAACGTCTTCCTTTGTTACTGCTGTATTATCCTTCTGCAGTGTGGACAGGGTTAAACTGAATGTTCATTAATGCAGAAGTGATGCATGCAGCCCTCATTATGGAGACCACTTTTTAATGCTGATCTAGGGTGTGTTTCAAGTGCAGGGGGAAGCCATCTTGGCCGGGTCTGATTTGTTCCTAGAGGAGGATGATTGGTTGATGTAACCGAGCAAGAAGAAGGGGAGGCTGGTAGGTTGCTGAGGTAAAAGGAGAGGACTGTCTTGATGCAAGCAGGTATGTGGGGAAAAGACTGGGCTGCTGTTAGCTGAATGAATCCCTGTCATAACTGATGGGTGAGAACTCAGAGAAGCAAAGAAAGAGATGGAGAACCTTCTCCCTGGGAGGGTGTGAGGTGTGAATTCGATGCCTGGCAAGATCAGACTGTAGTGGAAAGCACTTCTAACGCTCGTGAGGAAGGAAAGGAGAGACTGTCTCAGGAGGATTTAAAGAGAGACATCACAGCAAGTCCTATCCCGCTCTGAGGACTTGAACTGAACCAGACTATGTGCTTGGAGACCCAGAAGGGGGAACCTGGGTCTGGTAGGAGAGAAACACCATACAAGTTAATCTCTTGTCTGCTTGTGCTTTTTTCAAGGGCCCCAACTTTGCCGGCCAATATTTTTTTCCTTCAATCACTGGCCAGTAGGATTAAACTGGGACTCCTTGTCAGGAATGGACTTGCCAATAATGGTGGGACTCACCTGCCTTGTGGGCTACAGTACCAGGGCTGGCCAGCGGGTGCTCTCAACAACCAGAGGTTCACTTCGGCAATTAGCCATCACCTGGGGCTGATTGCAGGTGTATTTAAGGAATGGCCAGACCTGCAGTCTGTGCCTTGGTGTGTGTTTTTCCATGGGCCCCTGTACCTTGTAACCTGCATTCCTGTTCCTGTCCCTGTCCTTGCCTGACTTGTTGCCGACCCTGCCTGATCCTGACCTCTGCTGACTTCTCCTGTTTGATCCCTGGCTTGTGACCCTGACCATCCCTCTGCCTGACCCCCTGTACCTACCTGCCCGATAGTTATCGACCCGGCCTGCCTGACTACGTTGTGCTCTATATGTGTATGTACCTGTGTATCTGTATCAGTTTAGGTTTGGGTTTGTTTCACCTTGTTGTATTTTTTTGTGTTAGCTTGGGGTTTGGTGCACTGCGTTTATATTTGTATTGTTAGTCTTAATAAATTGTCTTATTTATACCATATCTGAAGCCTGCGTTTCCCTGTGTCAGTCCACACACTTCTGGTCACACCCGCATCTCTGACACTCATATAGCAAGTTAGGACTGTATTTATATGCTGTTAGGTGAATGCAGATCGGTTTTGTTAATTACTGTTAGTCAGAATACTGCAGGTGTTTAACATTTTACTGATTGTACAAATGCACTTATTAATTCTCTCTTCTTTCAGGCTACGTTTGGCCTAATAAATTCTTTGAAATACCTCAAGGTGTGTCGATAGGAAACTGCCACCCCACTCACCCTGGAGGGGTTCCTGAAGACGTTCAGTCAGTAATGAAACACAGGCGGGACTTCCAGTAATGTCATTTCTGCTCGGTGGAACGCACACTGGCTCCAGGGTGAGCGGAGCAGCCGCAGTTCCTGATTCTTGGTGAGCTATTAATTCTGGGTGCCAGGATGGTCACCTTGCTATTGCGAGTGCCTTTTATTTTATTTTGAACAGTTTTTAGTAATGACGGTGCACAATACTTATTGGTCTGTGTCTCTCATGACTCCCATGTGTGATTGAATACGCCTGTGGAGGTCTGGTTTTGTGCCTCTTGGGGGTGATCTTTTCTGGAGGAGGAGAATGTTACATTAAGAGCACTGATAGACCTTCTTACAAGGGGTCAACTAAATCCGGTGAGTGGGCACAGATTGGACACTTTATTCATATTTTGAAACATAGTATTTCATTAGTATTTATTAAATGGCGCAGCTCTCTTTTTTCTTTAGTTTTTAGAGGTATTTAAATACATTTGGTGAGCTGCAGCTGGATATTTTTATACATACTGCCTATACATATTTTCTATATTTATATGATTTACACATGTGTTCATTTTATTTTTCTGATTGAGGTTTTTGAAGCATGGGTGTCCTTTTTTTTTATAATTCCCTGGCCACTGTGGCCGAGGAAAAAGCTGATCAAGCACTATCTGTTCTTGATCAGCTTCAATGGAACAATGGGGTCCAGAGGTGACATGTAAAGCTTTAATATGCCCCTGATGCCTTTTAAGGGCTGGTTCACAATATAGAAGCGCAGTCCAGATGCGTTACGGATGTGTTTTTGCATGTGCATTTTTATGGCGTTTTTGGTGCATTCCGGTGCTTTTTTTTATGTGTTTTTGACGTGTTCCAGTGCTTTTTTTATACATTTCAATTAATTTTTTCCCTCTCTTTTTCTTCAATTCAAATAGGGACATGTGTGTTCCAGTGCGTTTTTGGTGCACTCCAGTGCATTCCAGTGCATTTTTAATGCTGAGCACTACTAAAACGCTACTAAAATGCTACTAAAAACACTATTACTAGAGATGAGCGAATTTTTCAAAAATTCGATTCGGCTGATTCGGCGAATTTCAGGAAGAAATTTGATTCGATGCGAATTAATTCGCTACGAAGTTAACTTATAAAAAGGGTTTCTAGGCTTCAGAGAGCCTTTAAATTAGTGCAGAGCACTGTACCTTTAATTTAAATGGCCTTGGAGATGAGGAAGGAGAAGGAGAAGGAGAAGGATGAGAAGAAGGAGAAGGATGAGAAGAAGGAGAAGGAGAAGGATGAGAAGAAGGAGAAGGATGAGAAGAAGGAGAAGGAGAAGGATGAGAAGAAGGAGAAGGATGAGAAGAAGGATGAGAAGAAGGAGAAGGATGAGAAGAAGGATGAGAAGAAGGAGAAGGATGAGAAGAAGGATGAGAAGAAGGAGAAGGATGAGAAGAAGGAAGAGAAGAAGGAGAAGGATGAGAAGAAGGAGAAGGAGAAGGATGAGAAGAAGGAGAAGGATGAGAAGAAGGAGAAGGATGAGAAGAAGGATGAGAAGAAGGATGAGAAGAAGGAGAAGGATGAGAAGAAGGACAGTTCTGTGACAGTTTCTGTCTATTTCTGACAGTTCTGTGACATTCACTCCATACAGCGGTTTCAACCGCTGTATGGAGGGAATGTCCCAGAACTGTCAGAAATAGTCTATTTCTGACAGTTCTGGGACATTCCCTCCATACAGCGGTTGAAACATTGTATCTATTTGTTTCCATAAATGACATTCTGCAGATACACTTAGAGGAGCTCTGCAGATACACTTTTTGCCGGCTTGGAATTATTCTTATTTTCATCCTACTTCTTCTTCTTCTTCATCCTCATCCTCTTCTTCTTCTTCTGAGGATGAGGATGAAGAAGAAGAAGAAGAAGAAGAAGTAGGATGAAAATAAGAATTCCAAACCGGCAAAAAGTGTATGTGCAGAGTTCCTCTATTTCTGACATTTCTGACAGCTTCTTCACATGTACAGCGGTTGAAACATCTGTATCCTAAATGGAAACAAATAGATACAATGTTTCAACCGCTGTACATGTGAAGGAACTGTCAGAGAAATGTCAGAAATAGCGGAGCTCTCTGCAGGGACACTTTTGCCGGCTGATCGGGAAAAATCCGATTCGCGCACCCGAAGTAGGCAAATGTTCGGATTCGCCGCGAATCGAATTTTTCCTGAAATTCGTATCGAATTCCGGTTCGCCTGGTTCGATTCGCTCATCTCTAACTATTACCAGCGCTTTTTCCCAGCGTTTTTTGAACTTAAAAAAAAACCCACTAGTGTGCATGGAGCCTTAAGCATTGCCTTTGGACAATTTTAGATACCAAAGTTTGTCACCATTTCAGGAGTGAATTCTTAAGGCTTGGCATGTTCGGTGTCTATTTACTCGATGCAACCCCATTTTATATTTTTCACCAAAATTGGATAATATCATGTGTTTGTGTGCACTAAAAGTAACCTTTCATCACTCTAGTCAAAATATGGGTTTGATTAAACATTGCAGTAACATCGTTTGACATAAATAAAAAAAATTGGAACTACTACCATTTTTTTCCCCAGGGTCTCTGCTTTCAGAAAATATAAAATGTTTGGGTGCTTAACTCATCTTCAGGACTAAAATGTGCATTTAAAAGTGGGCACAAATGTAAACTGGTAGCCAAAGGTTTAATAAAACCCTAAAGCTATGTTAAAGCTTAGATAGGTAAAGATCCTATGACTTACTTTGTATGGAGATAAAAGCTTCATCTGTGAACGTTGCATTTGGATACAAAGTTATTTCCTTTGTACATTTGTATCTCCCGCTGTTCATCCAGTTTACTATTCCTACATGTAATGTAGATGTATATCCCTGGTTTGGAATGACAGAATCTTCCTTGTAGAAAGTTGTATATTTTTCCATGTAGCCAAAACGATGGCGACATTCCAAAGTCAGATCATCTCCTTCATGAACATAGACCGGAACCTTCAGGATCACCAGGTCTGGAACACATAGTCACATCACATGATCAAATGATGGTTACAGGACACAGTATTGCTTCTACAATGAGGTACATTTGTAGTATGGGCAGAGCTGGGACTAGGAGGGGCAGCAGGGGCAGCAGGGGCAGCTGCCCCGGGTGCAGTGTGTTGTGCGGGGAAGCAGCCTGCATTGTACATTCAACCAGACTAAGAGCCTGCCTTCACCTCTTCCATCTTTTACTGACCCACCCTGCTGCCTACAGGCTGCCTTACCTGACAGGAGGAGCATGAACAGAGGAGCAATGATGTCTCTGATGGTGAGGTCCATTGACTGCACCAGTGGCATGCTTGTGAGGGTCTGGTCTGCATTTCGGGGTGCCAGCAAGACGCTCAACAATTTTTATTTTGTTTTATCTCGCGGCTCTCAAACAGGCAACGCTGTAGTGCTAATATCATAGATCCCAGTTGCAGAAGACAACCGGGGACAACCTAATCTTGGGAGGGGGGACTGGATAGTCTTGGCCCGGCACTGAGTATAGGTATACAACAGATGCTTTGTGCCCTGCACCCCCATGTTCCCTTTATCAATTACATAGAAACACAGAAAAGTGACGGCAGAAAAAGACCGAGTGGTCCATCAAGTCCACCCAATTTGTTTTTTTTATTTTTGGTTTTTTTTTCCTTTTTTTGGGGAGTTTTTTTCATTAACTTTTTTGTCTAGAGCAGGCAAGGGTCTCCAAACTTTAAAAACAGAGGGCCAGTTTACTGTCCCTCAGACTTTAGGGGGGCTGAACTGTACCAATTGGAAGCAGAAAAGATCCTATCAGTGGGAAAAAAACAATGCCCCATTTTTGCTGTCAGTGGGAGGAATTGTGCCCCATCATTGGTGTCAATAAGAGGAATTGTGCCCCATCATTGGTGTCATTAAGAGGAATTGTGCCCCATCATTGGTGTCATTAGGAGGAATTGTGCCCCATCAATGGTTTTAGTGGGCTCCATTTTTTGTGTCATTGGGAGGAATTGTGCTCCATCATTTGTGTCATTGGGAAGAATTCTGCCCCATCATTGATGTCAGTGGAAGGAATTATGCCCCATTGTTGAAATAGTGCCCCAAGGGCCAGATGAAGGCAAGCAAAGGGCAACGTCTGCCACCCCCAGGCCACAGTTTGGAGACCACTGGTCTAGAGTATAGATCTATGCTTTTACCAAGCATGTTGGAAGCTATTTACTGTTGACTGGCTCACTTCCTCTGCTGGAAGTTTATTCCAAGCATCAGCTTCTCTTTCAGTACAATAGTACTTTCTGAGGTTAGTTTTGAACTTTCCTTCAGTTAGACTGCTTATCCCTAGACATCACCTCTTTTCCAGACTGGAGGCTACACCTCTGACTGTTACTGGGATCTTGTAATTAAAGCCTCTTTATTTGTGCCAAGGCAAGACACCTCTAGACTGTTTATTGAGCCATTGTGGATGGACTGTTGCTGTGGGCCTGGCTGCCTTGCACTGATTATTAAAAAAGAACCTGTTGATATACAGTAGACCCTAAGAGGGTCTGGCATGGACAAAGAACACATTAAATTGTACATTTCCAACTGACCAGCAACGACATCCAGTCTGACAGTGTCACTTCTTTTTGTATCGGCCTGACAGCTGTAGTCCCCGCTATGCACAGTCTTTGCAGATGTAATGTCATAGATTTTTCCGTCAAACACCCAGTTACCATCTTTGTACCAGACGTAGATCAGCTCTCCGCTTGCAGTAGACCCCACATCACACGTCATTCTCATAGACTCTACTGTGAAGATCTTCCTCACATTTGGGGTGAAGGTTACCACAGGGCTGACTGCTGATCCTGAAGAGGATTCAAATGGAATTGCAACTTATGCCAAGTTAACTGCACACAATAAAATGTAGTTTTGTAGTATTCTGCTATAATGCAGAATAAAAGGGTCCCTTGAATGGTAGTCACTTGAGTCTAGGTTCACACTGATGCGATGCAGGATTCGCAGTGATCAGACAGCATACTGACAGGAATGGTACCAGTGGATTGGCGAAGGGTCAACATGGTACCAATATATAAAAAAGGCCAGAGATATGTTCCTAGAAACTACAGGCCAGTGAGTCTAACATCAATAGTATGTAAACTATTGGAGGGGATGATAAGGGACTACATCCAAGATTTTGCTGAGGAAAATACTATCATTAGTATTAATCAGCATGGCTTTACGAAAGGTCATTCTTGCCAAACCAATCTGTTAACATTCTATGAGAAGGGGAGCTGCCATCTAGATAAGGGAAGGCCTGTGTATGTGGTGTATCCAGATTTTGCATGAACCATAGGGTTTGTACATGGATAGAAAATTGGTTACAGGGGTCCATACAAAGGGTGGTGATAAATAGTGTATACTCTAACTGGTCTGGAGTGGTAAGAGGGGTACCTCTTGTGCTGGGACCAATTCTGTTTAATTTATTCATAAACCATGTAAAGGTTTGTATAAATCACTCAATCCCAGTGTTTGCTGGCGATACAAAGCTACGTAGGGCAATAACTTCACAGCACGATACAGAAACTTTACGAGAAGACTTCAATAAAATTAAAGATTGGGCAACTGCATGGCAAATGAGAATTAATATTGAAACATGGCACTTGGGGACTGAAAATATGACCGCAAGTCATTTGCTTGGGGATGAACCTCTGGGGGAATCCAGGATGGAAAATGATCTGGTGGTCCTAGTAGATGACAGACTTAACAATGGCGTGCAATGCCAAGCTGCAGCAAGCAAAGCTAGCAGAATTTCAGCATACATAAAAAAGGGAATTTATTGTAGAGATAAAACTATAATCCTGCCACTTTTTAAACTCTGGTTTGGCCACATCTGGAGTATACCATCCAGTTCTGGTCACCAGTTCTCAGAAAAGATGTGCTGGAACTGGAGAGAGTCCAGAGAAGGGCAACAAAGTTAACCACTTCCAGCCCGGACACTTTTACCCCCTTCCTGCCCAGGCCAATTTTCAGCTTTCAGCGCTATCACACTTTGAATGGCAATTGCGCGGTCATGCAACACTGTACCCATTTGAATTTTTTAGCATTTTTTTGAGATAGATAAAACTTTATTTTGGTGGTATTTATTCACTACTGGGATTTTTCTTATAAAATTTTGAAAAGAAATAATCTTTCTTCAAAAATCTTGGCCAAAATGTATTCAGTTATCTTTTTAGTAAAAAAAAAATAACCCAAATTAGTTTATAACCAAAAATTATCATTTTTAAAAAGCTTGTCACATGGTAGAAGGCTGTTGTGAATAGCCTTGTACCATGTGACCTCTGTGATCATTCACACGTAGTAAGCAATGATGTCAGAAGTGATTGGCCAATCAGTGATCACATGATCAGGACCTCACACAGAGGTCCCGTACAGCGATCGGTGTTCTGGAATCATGATGTACAAACATCATATCCACACGATCAGGAGTATGCGGTATTTTCAGTGTTGAAAGGGTGCATTGAGATACAGTATGTATGTAGCTACTAGAATCCATATAATCCAATATTGTACCGCGCTCCAATATATTCTACCTCATGTGATATAGTGAATACCTGTGTGTGTCTCCAATTGACAAACAATTACATCAAACTATGATACTTAAATCCATAATTAGTATAAATGTGAAAGATATAAAATTTTCTATAAGTGAAAAAACAGAAAATAAGGTGAGAGAGGAGACTATTTCTATGCTATGATCTCCCAAATAGATTGATATTTCTCCTCTGTGTTTAATTTTAATCTGAACAAAACATCTATAATGTTAAAATGTATGTGGGGAAAAATATGTATATTTTTCTATTTATGTAGTATATTATTTAGTCATTCAGATGGGTACATCATATAATGTGCCGTTCAATTTGCCATATGATAGTCCTCCTCTGTATGAATTGAGATGGTATATTCAAACTGGATAATATTATAGATCTGTGTCCACTGTGTGAACCTCTCTCTCCTTAGCACAGCCTTCTCAATAGATCAATAGAAAAACTACATCCCCCAGAGGAAGCTACGAGTCCCTGTAGCGTAACGCGTAGGGGAGGGGCGGTGACATCATCACGCATCCACAGAGGAACGGCGAGTATACACACTGAAGGCAGACACACCTATGAGGCTGATCTTAATGCGATTTGGATACATTTTATGTAAAGCGCTATTATATCTTTCACCATGTGAGTGGAAAATCAAAGCACATTAAACAACTGTAATCCCGGATAAGACACTATGTTTCTTTTCCCTTCTTTTTATGTTCCAAATATGGAGGATTAAGCCAAGCAGCCAGTGGAGAATGATCTATTGAGGAGGCTGTGCTAAGGAGAGAGAGGTTCACACAGTGGACACAGATCTATAATATTATCCAGTTTGAATATACCATCTCAATTCATACAGAGGAGGACTATCATATGGCAAATTGAACGGCACATTATATGATGTACCCATCTGAATGACTAAATAATATACTACATAAATAGAAAAATATACATATTTTTCCCCACATACATTTTAACATTATAGATGTTTTGTTCAGATTAAAATTAAACACAGAGGAGAAATATCAATCTATTTGGGAGATCATAGCATAGAAATAGTCTCCTCTCTCACCTTATTTTCTGTTTTTTCACTTATAGAAAATTTAATATCTTTCACATTTATACTAATTATGGATTTAAGTATCATAGTTTGATGTAATTGTTTGTCAATTGGAGACACACACAGGTATTCACTATATCACATGAGGTAGAATATATTGGAGCGCGGTACAATATTGGATTATATGGTTTACATTTACACACCTAGAGAGGGTGTATGTAGTACCTTGCGATCTAATATATATGTTTTTTATGCACTTAATTTAGTAATATTATAGTTTGTATTTAGTAAATAACTCCTTGTGGCTCACAAGTAACAATTTAACTCCATAGCTACTAGAATCCTCTTTATGTTTCTGCCATTTCAATAATTTAGCAAAATCGATTGATTGATTGAATGAATGATAGATCTAAAATAAAGACTCACCTGAGTGTCCAAGGATCGTGGCTGTAAAATAAAACAAAAACTGTTACATATTTGAAATACAAATGGCAGTCTATGCAAAACATTGTGTCTACAAAAAGAATTATAAATATATATAAATATACTGTATGATGTGTTAATTGTGAGTAATAATTGAAGCCCCATATGATAATACTCAAGTCAAAATACAAGTTTTTTTTTTTATTGACAATGTGATTT
Source organism: Staurois parvus (assembly GCF_062004578.1). Classification (NCBI taxonomy): domain Eukaryota; kingdom Metazoa; phylum Chordata; class Amphibia; order Anura; family Ranidae; genus Staurois; species Staurois parvus. The sequence continues at coordinate 940,887 of NW_028318744.1, read as the reverse complement.
TGCACAGCAATCCATCAGCAGCTGGTTTGTTCAAATCCTGATGAAGGGGATGGAGATACGATTTTATCACCCCCCCCCCCCCCTTCCTCAGTTAGGTTGCTAGGTTGTTTGGCAAATTTAGTTCTTTTGGGCTCCTCTGTAATCAGTGGAGCTCAAACTCTAATGTTGTCTACAGTGGAGTTGTTGATTGCTTTGGACTGTTCTGTGCTTCACAGTCTGCTGGTTTGAATGTTTTCCCCTGCATTCTAGAAGCACGGGTGTCAAACTGGCGGCCCTCCAGGTGTTGCCAAACTACAAGTCCCATGAGGATGATAGAATGTCCCGCCTCTTCAAGTAAAATCATTCTATTTTTCACAACTGTGTTAAAAAAAATGACTAGATCCTCGTTCACTGAATAAGTAGAATAAGTAACAACATGTAGGATATACACTCAACGGCCACTTTATTAGGTCCACCTTGCTAGTATCTGGTTGGACCTCCTCTTGCCTTCAGAACTGCCTTCATTCTTCGTGGCATAAATTCAACAACGTGTTGAAAACATTCCTCAGAGATGTTGGTCCATATTGTCATGAGTTACTGTTGCCTTTCTATCATCTTAAACCGGTCTGCCCATTCTCCTCTGACCTCTGACATCAACAAGGCATTTTCCTCCACACAACAGCCTCTCACTGGATATTTTCTCTTTTTCAGGACCATTCTCTGTAAACCCTAGAGATGGTTGTGGAAAAAATCCCAGCAGATCAGCAATTTTTGACATACTTGTCAAGGTCCTACCTTTTCCCAGAGGTTATGTTACTCCATGTGCTAGCATCCATCTTGGATTTCTGCTGAGCATGATGGGAATCTTTTATGCCTTCAGGTCTCTGAGGTCCATCCCCCAGAGGGGTGTGGCTGAGTACATATAAGCCTGGGATCTGCACATGCTCTTTGCACTTGTGTCTTGTGTCTTTGTCTTGCTACAGCTCTGTGTATACGCTCGTGACTCTTCTGGTATTCTGACTCGGCTTGTGACTAAGACCATTCTCTGCGTTTCCCTTTGATCTGACCTTCCGTTGCTGAACCCGGCCCGTGACCTGTGATTCTCTGTCTACTGTTCTGTACTGTTTTGTCCCGTTGTTATTGACCCGGCTTGTCTGACTACGCTATTGTCATTCTCACCAACTACACGCCATTGGCGGCGGCCATTACCGCAGCTGGGGTGTCTTGGGGGCCGCGACCTGGTCCCTGGTTGCGTCAAGTCCATCCCCACCATCAGGGGCCCTGGTGAAGGGCAGCCTGGGACTTAGACTCCGCGCCCTGAGGGACTTCAGTCTGTTGGTGGTGGTTGTCGTCAGCCAGTGCGTTACCCTGCCACTAGGCCTACCTGTCCGTTCCACAGCCCTGCCCTGACAATACTCAAACCAGCCCGTCTGGCACCAACAACCATGCCACGTTCAAAGTCACCTAAATCCCATTTCTTCTCCATTCTGATGTACGGTTTGAACTTCAGCAAGTCGTCTTTATCACGGCTAAATGCCTAAATGCATTGAGTTTCTACTATGTGATTGGCTGATTAACAATTTGTGTTACCAAGCAATTGCATCTAATAAAGTCGTCGGTGAGTGTATATGGCAACATAAAGGTAAATAGGTCGATAATTAAATACTGACAATAGTAAAAGTAGATACTTACAGATGAAGACTATCAGAGCTGTGTACTGGACCATCATTGCAGTTTTGTGGCTAAATATTAGCATGTATAGAACGTATGAGGACTTGGTTTTCCGGAACATGTCAATGGTGTTATGAGCGCCCGCAAAAAAAGGTCAAAGAAACAAATAACATAACTAAAAATAAAGCAAAGGAAATGAGCACGTAAAAAAGTTGCAATGATGATTTTTCTTTAAAGCTGAACTCCAGTTAAAAAAAATAAATTTGACACTTGCAGTGGGTTACCCCAAACTAGAAGGGTCAAATGATCAATTTCTTTTTTTTTTTTTCAATTAAATGTTAACCTACTCTGTCCCAGTTAATTCCTTCTCTCATCAGTCTTTAGCTATTATTTTTCTGCTAATTTATTTATTTCAATTTTTTCAACCATTAATATTAGAGATGAGCGAAGTATTCAAAAATTCGATTCGACTGATTCGGCGAATTCGTGGAAAATATTAGATTCGAGTCGAATATATTCGCTGTGAATTTAACTTAAAAAAGGGTGTTTCTAGGCTTCAGAGAGACTTAATATTAGTGCAGAACACTGTACCTTTAATTTAAATGCCCTTGGAGTCTGCTGGGGAAGAGAAATAATACTGTCAGTCAGTATGACATGCAGATGAGTGCCGTCGATCTTAGAATCACCGCACACTTCACTCATTTGGCCAGTCACGGGGCCAAAACCAGTGTTTGGAGCCACAGTGTGGCGGTGGAGGCAGCAGCAATGGGAGGCCATACAGCACCCTATGACAAAATGGAAACCAGCAGGAGTGTGAGGAGACCTGAAAGTGGCACATGCAGAGTGGGAGCAATGGGAGGCGGTACAGGGACCCAGGTCACACTGTGGGCCCAGCAGCAGCGTGACCAGGCGGTACGGGGGCCCATGGCAGATTTGGGGCCTGGCAGCACCTATGGGAGGCCTGTAATCTGCCAGCAACCTATGACAAAATGGAAAACCGCAGGAGTGTGAGGAGACCTCAAAGTGGCACATGGCAGAGTGGGAGCAATGGGAGGCGGTACAGGGACCCAGGTCACACTGTGGGCCCAGCAGCAGCGTGACCAGGCGGTACGGGGGCCCATGGCCGATGTGGGGCCTGGCGGCACCTATGGGAGGCCTGTAACCTGCCAGCAAACTATGACAAAATGGAAAACTGCAGGAGTGTGAGGAGACCTCAAAGTGGCACATAGCAGAGTGGGAGCAATGGGAGGCGGTACAGGGACCCAGGTCACACTGTGGGACCAGCAGCAGCGTGACCAGGCGGTACGGGGGCCCATGGCCGATTTGGGGCCTGGCGGCACCTATGGGAGGCCTTTAATCTGCCAGCAACCTATGACAAAATGGAAAACTGCAGGAGTGTGAGGAGACCTCAAAGTGGCACATGGTAGAGTGGGAGCAATGGGAGGTGGTACAGGGACCCAGGTCACACTGTGGGCCCAGCAGCAGCGTGACCAGGCGGTACGGGGGCCCATGGCCGATTTGGGGCCTGGCGGCACCTATGGGAGGCCTGTAACCTGCCAGCAACCTATGACAAAATGGAAAACCGCAGGAGTGTGAGGAGACCTCAAAGTGGCACATGGCAGAGTGGGAGCAATGGGAGGCGGTACAGGGACCCAGGTCACACTGTGGGACCAGCAGCAGCGTGACCAGGCGGTATGGGGGCCCATGGCCGATTTGGGGCCTGGCGGCACCTATGGGAGGCCTGTAATCTGCCAGCAACCTATGACAAAATGGAAAACCGCAGGAGTGTGAGGAGACCTCAAAGTGGCACATGGTAGAGTGGGAGCAATGGGAGGCGGTACAGGGACCCAGGTCACACTGTGGGCTCAGCAGCAGCGTGACCAGGCGGTACGGGGGCCCATGGCCGATTTGGGGCCTGGCGGCACCTATGGGAGGCCTTTAATCTGCCAGCAACCTATGACAAAATGGAAAACCGCAGGAGTGTGAGGAGACCTCAAAGTGGCACATGGTAGAGTGGGAGCAATGGGAGGCGGTACAGGGACCCAGGTCACACTGTGGGCTCAGCAGCAGCGTGACCAGGCGGTACGGGGGCCCATGGCCGATTTGGGGCCTGGCGGCACCTATGGGAGGCCTTTAATCTGCCAGCAACCTATGACAAAATGGAAAACCGCAGGAGTGTGAGGAGACCTCAAAGTGGCACATGGTAGAGTGGGAGCAATGGGAGGCGGTACAGGGACCCAGGTCACACTGTGGGACCAGCAGCAGCGTGACCAGGCGGTACGGGGGCCCATGGCCGATTTGGGGCCTGGCGGCACCTATGGGAGGCCTTTAATCTGCCAGCAACCTATGACAAAATGGAAAACCGCAGGAGTGTGAGGAGACCTCAAAGTGGCACATGGTAGAGTGGGAGCAATGGGAGGCGGTACAGGGACCCAGGTCACACTGTGGGCTCAGCAGCAGCGTGACCAGGCGGTACGGGGGCCCATGGCCGATTTGGGGCCTGGCGGCACCTATGGGAGGCCTGTAATCTGCCAGCAACCTATGACAAAATGGAAAACCGCAGGAGTGTGAGGAGACCTCAAAGTGGCACATGGTAGAGTGGGAGCAATGGGAGGCGGTACAGGGACCCAGGTCACACTGTGGGCTCAGCAGCAGCGTGACCAGGCGGTACGGGGGCCCATGGCCGATTTGGGGCCTGGCGGCACCTATGGGAGGCCTGTAACCTGCCAGCAACCTATGACAAAATGGAAAACCGCAGGAGTGTGAGGAGACCTCAAAGTGGCACATGGCAGAGTGGGAGCAATGGGAGGCGGTACAGGGACCCAGGTCACACTGTGGGACCAGCAGCAGCGTGACCAGGCGGTACGGGGGCCCATGGCCGATTTGGGGCCTGACGGCACCTATGGGAGGCCTGTAACCTGCCAGCAACCTATGACAAAATGGAAAACCGCAGGAGTGTGAGGAGACCTCAAAGTGGCACATGGCAGAGTGGGAGCAATGGGAGGTGGTACAGGGACCCAGGTCACACTGTGGGACCAGCAGCAGCGTGACCAGGCGGTACGGGGGCCCATGGCCGATTTGGGGCCTGGCAGCACCTATGGGAGGCCTGTAATCTGCCAGCAACCTATGACAAAATGGAAAAAAAAAGTGTGAAAAAGGCCACTATTTTAGAACGGTAGCGAGGGTCCAACAAGGTGGACAGCCAAAAGTCATCCCTCTGTCTGATGGTTATTATTCGGCTGTCGCTACGCAAGCAACCGAGCATGCTATGGGCCATTTGTGCCAAGGAATGCGAGGGACTCCCTGCCTCCATCTCCACAGCATACTGCCACGGTGCGTCTGGGTCCTCTGTCTCCTCCTCCTCCTCCTCTACCAGATGCTCCTGCTCCTCCACTCTTGTCCGCTGAGTGGAAAAACCACCCATTTCACTCAATAATTCCTGAGCACCAATGTCCTCCTCTACCTCCTCCTCTTCTTCCTGTCCTGCCCCCACAGGGGTCATGTGGCGCTGAGATCTGTGCGCCACGTCTACCGCACTCTGACCAGCCATTGTTAACAGCATTTGTTCCAGGACGTGCAACAGAGGAATGACGTCGTTCATCCCATAGTCCTGCCGACTCACGAATAGCGTGGCCTCCTCAAAGGGCCTGAGCAAGCGCAGGTGTCACGCATGAGCTGCCAATGGCTGACATCTAAGTTACACAGGGGAGTACCTTTATCCGCTTTTAACATCAGGAAATCTGTGATGGCCTTTCGCTGTTCGTAAAGGCGGTCTAACATATGTAGGGTTGAATTCCACCTTGTTGCAACGTCACAGCATGAGGAGTCGGTACGGGGGCCCATGGCAGATTAGGGGCCTGGCAGCAGCTATGGGAGGCCCGTAATCTGCCAGCACCCTATGACAAAAAATTCAACACACCAGCAGTGTGTGAGGAGACCTGAAAGTGGCACATGGCATGAGAGACTGTGGACCTGGCAGCAGCATGAGGAGGCGGTATAGGGGCCCATGGCAGATTAGGGGCCTGGCAGCAGCTATGGGAGGCCCGTAATCTGCCAACACCCTATGTCAAAAAATTGAACACACCAGCAGTGTGAGGAGACCTGAAAGTGGCACATGGCATGAGAGACTGTGGACCTGGCAGCAGCATGAGGAGGCGGTATAGGGGCCCATGGCAGATTAGGGGCCTGGCAGCAGCTATGGGAGGCCCGTAATCTGCCAGCACCCTATGTCAAAAAAATTGAACACACCAGCAGTGTGAGGAGACCTGAAAGTGGCACATGGCATGAGAGACTCTGGACCTGGCAGCAGCATGAGGAGGCGGTATAGGGGCCCATGGCAGATTAGGGGCCTGGCAGCAGCTATGTGAGGCCCGTAATCTGCCAGCACCCTATGTCAAATAATTGAACACACCAGCAGTGTGAGGAGACCTGAAAGTGGCACATGGCATGAGAGACTGTGGACCTGGCAGCAGCATGAGGAGGCGGTATAGGGGCCCATGGCAGATTAGGGGCCTGGCAGCAGCTATGGGAGGCCCGTAATCTGCCAGCACCCTATGACAAAAAATGGAACACACCAGCAGTGTGTGAGGAGACCTGAAAGTGGCACATGTTTGTGGCATGATTCATGGCGGATTTAGTCAGTTGTGTCAGGAACTGGTGGTTTGAAATCCAGACTAATCCACGCCTGATTCATTTTCACAAACGTGAGTCTCTCCACACTTTGGGTGGACAGTCGTGTCCTCCGCGAAGTTACAATACCTCCTGCCGCACTAAACACGCGCTCCGATGCCACGCTACTGGCCGGGCATGACAGCCTTTCAAGGGCAAATTCAGCTAGTTGGGGCCAAAGGTCAAGTTTCGTTGCCCAGTAGTCAAGGGGATTGTCTACCTCGGTTGGCAGGGTGCTGTCCAAGTAGGCCCAAGCCTGTTGTTTGAGCTCCTGCTCCAGGTCCACCTGATGCTGCTGCTGCTGCTGCGGCTGGTTCGTAGTTTCCTCACTGCGCTGGTGAAGAAAGCTACTCATCATCGACTGCAGACTGAGGCAGCCGCTGCTGGTGGAGCTGCCACTGCTCCTACCACCCCACCCCTCCCCTGCTGCCATGGCAGCGGAACGCGAGCGCACAGGGCCCACAGTGTCTGAGGATGGACGTTGGCGCAGAAAGGCAGAGACCAACTGACTACATAGGTGGTTTTTATAGTACGTAATTTTGGCCTCCCTCTCAGCAGGTGTGAAAAAGGCCACCATTTTGGAACGGTAGCGAGGGTCCAACAAGGTGGACAGCCAAAAGTCATCCCTCTGTCTGATGGTTATTATTCGGCTGTCGCTACGCAAGCAACCGAGCATGCTATGGGCCATTTGCGCCAAGGAATGCGAGGGACTCCCTGCCTCCATCTCCACAGCATACTGCCACGGTGCGTCTGGGTCCTCTGTCTCCTCCTCCTCCTCCTCTACCAGATGCTCCTGCTCCTCCACTCCTGTCCGCTGAGTGGAAAAACCACCCATTTCACTCAATAATTCCTGAGCACAAATGTCCTCCTCTACCTCCTCCTCTTCTTCCTGTCCTGCCCCCACAGGGGTCATGTGGCGTTGAGATCTGTGCGCCACGTCTACCGCACCCTGACCAGCCATTGTTAACAGCATTTGTTCCAGGACATGCAACAGAGGAATGACGTCGTTCATCCCATAGTCCTGCCGACTCACGAATAGCGTGGCCTCCTCAAAGGGCCTGAGCAAGCGGCAGGTGTCACGCATGAGCTGCCAATGGCTGACATCGAAGTTACACAGGGGAGTACCTTTATCCGCTTGTAACATCAGGAAATCGGTGATGGCCTTTCGCTGCTCGTAAAGGCGGTCTAACATGTGTAGGGTTGAATTCCACCTTGTTGCAACGTCGCAGATCAGGTGATGATGTGGAATTCCGTTCTGCCGCTGCAGCTCAATGAGGGTGTGCTTTGCGGTGTAGGAATGGCTGAAATGCATGCAAAGTTTACGTGACATTTTAAGGATGTCTTGCAGTGGGATGGTGGATTTTAGGAACCGCTTGACAACCAGATTGAACACGTGAGCCATGCATGGCGCATGGCACAACCTTCCTTGACGCAGAGCAGACACCATGTTCTTTCCGTTGTCGGTCAACATGGTTCCGATTTTCAGTTTGCGCGGAGACAGCCATCTGTCGATTTCTCTGTTCATTACACTCAGAAGTTCCTCCCCTGTGTGACTACGTTCGCCAAGGCATACCAGGTGCAGCACAGCGTGACACCGTTGCGCCCTGCACATGTGATATGCCGGTCGGGTAATGGGACTTGGCACGGGGGTGGCGGCTGAGGACATGGCGGAAGAAGAGGTGGTAGAGGCGGACATGTTTGCTGGACCAAGGACGTGCAAACGTGGAGGCAAAAGCGTCGTGACCTGTCCAAGTTGCTGGTGCGGCTGTGCCGGCACCACGTTCACCCAGTGGGCCGTAAATGACATGTACTGTCCCTGACCGTAGTTACAGCTCCACACGTCGGCGCTGCCGTGCACTTTGGCAGAGACCGACATGCTCAAAGACTGGCCCACCATCTCTTCTACATGTGAATGCAGGGCTGGCACTGCCTTTTTGGCGAAGAAATGACGGCTTGGCACTCTCCACCGCGGCGCGGCACAAGCCATCATTTCTCGGAAAGGTGCTGAGTCCACCAGTTGGAAAGGGAGGGACTGCAGCACCAGCAACTTGGACAGGAGGACATTCAGCTTTTGCACCGTCGGGTGCGTGCTCGCAAACTGTTGTCTCTTGGAAACGGATTCCAAGAAAGACTGCTGACGGAATCCGAGAAGAGGAGTAGCAGGAGAAGGAGCATCTGAACGAGCGGAAGATGCCAACGAGCGACAACTCCCCTCAGCAGAGGTGTTGGAGCCTTGACTGGCTGATAGAGGGCGATTGACGTCGGGTGACGGAGCAAGTAACGGAGCGGGTGATGGAGCGGGGGCTGGGGCAGGCAGAACCGCCGTATCTTTATCACGGTTTTCCCAGGCCACCGAATGGCGACGCTGCATATGCTGACGCAACGCTGTAGTCCCAACATGGGCCCCCTGGCCACGCTTTACTTTCTGGCCACATAGTCGACATACGGCTACGTTTACTTCCTCGGGCGGCTTGACGAAAAATTGCCACACCACCGAGTAGGAAACTTTGCCCCCGCTACTCCTCACTGGCTGACTGCTACTTCCTCCGTGCGCACCGGCACCACTACTGGCCGTGGTGGTAGGCTGCAGTGGAGCTGGTGCTCTACTCCGTGGCCGTTTGGCTCCACTGACACTGCTGCGACCCTGCTGCCTCCTGGGCAACCCACCGACTGTTTCGCTCGCTGCCAAGCTGGCACCCTCTTCTCCTGATGATGCGGAAGAAATTACCTGATGACGACGAGGCTGCCAAGTGCGATCAACCTCCTCATCATCAAGTAGGGTCTCCGCCTCACTACTAGCCCCCTCGGCTGCGTCTGGGTCAGGAGACAGACCTGTCTCTAGACCGGCTACCGAGCCACTCTCCTCGCCAGTACTTCTTCGCCTGGCTGCTGAAAGGCGGATGTCTCCCCCCGTTCCTGACTGCCCTCTGTTAGCTCTTCCTCACTGTACAGTGGGGCTGAGCCCACAGCATGCGATACTTCGCTTGGTGAGGGAACAGCAAAGGACAGGGGCAGGTAGAGGACACGTGATTTCAGTGGGCTTGCTCCCGGGCCATGCCAACTAACGGTTGTGTCTGACGTACCCACCGACCGTTGGCTGTAGGTGTCAGAGGTGACCTGGGAAGAGGAAGACGACCGAGCCAACCAATCGATGACGGCAGGGTTGTCGGTGGAGACACGACCGCTGGATGACACCGGGAGCACTGGCCTCTGGCTGCGAATAGTGCTGCCTCGACCCCTTCCTCTGCTGCCACGTCTGCTCGCTCCTAAAACATTGCCTCCTCTGCCACTCCTCTGCATGTTGTCTGACATACTCTTTAATTCAACGATTCTGTGTCCCTGAGTAACAATTCTGTGTCCCTGAGTAACAATTCTGTGTCTGTCCCTGAGTAACAATTCTGTGGCCCTAAGTAACGGTTCTGTGGCCCTCAGTAACAATTCTGTGTCCCTGAGTAACAATTCTGTGGCCCTAAGTAACGGTTCTGTGGCCCTCAGTAACAATTCTGTGTCCCTCAGTAACAATTCTGTGTCTGTCCCTTATTAACGTTTACGTGGCCCTAAGTAACGGTTCTGTGGCCCTCAGTAACAATTCTGTGTCCCTGATTAACGTTTCTGTGGCCCTAAGTAATGGTTCTGTGGCCCTCAGTAACAATTCTGTGTCCCTCAAGAAACAATTCTGTGCCTGTCCCTGAGTAACAATTCTGTGGCCCTAAGTAACGGTTCTGTGGCCCTCAGTAACAATTCGGTGTCCCTGATTAACGTTTATGTGGCCCTAAGTAACGGTTCTGTGGCCCTCAGTAACAATTCTGTGTCCCTGAGTAACAATTCTGTGGCCCTAAGTAACGGTTCTGTGGCCCTCAGTAACAATTCTGTGTCCCTGAGTAACAATTCTGTGTCTGTCCGAGTAACAATTCTGTGGCCCTAAGTAACAGTTCTGTGGCCCTCAGTAACAATTCTGTGTCCCTGAGTAACAATTCTGTGTCTGTCTGAGTAACAATTCTGTGGCCCTAAGTAACGGTTCTGTGGCCCTCAGTAACAATTCTGTGTCCCTGATTAACGTTTCTGTGGCCCTAAGTAACGGTTCTGTGGCCCTCAGTAACAATTCTGTGTCCCTCAGTAACAATTCTGTGTCTGTCCCTGAGTAACAATTCTGTGGCCCTAAGTAACAGTTCTGTGGCCCTCAGTAACAATTCTGTGTCCCTGATTAACGTTTATGTGGCCGTAAGTAACGGTTCTGTGGCCCTCAGTAACAATTCTGTGTCCCTGAGTAACAATTCTGTGTCTGTCCAAGTAACAATTGTGTGGCCCTCAGTAACAGTTCTGTGGCCCTCAGTAACAATTCTGTGTCCCTGAGTAACAATTCTGTGGCCCTAAGTAATGGTTCTGTGGCCCTCAGTAACAATTCTGTGTCCCTGATTAACGTTTCTGTGGCCCTAAGTAACGGTTCTGTGGCCCTCAGTAACAATTCTGTGTCCCTGAGTAAAAATTCTGTGTCTGTCCGAGTAACAATTCTGTGGCCCTAAGTAACAGTTCTGTGGCCCTCAGTAACAATTCTGTGTCCCTGAGTAACAATTCTGTGGCCCTAAGTAACGGTTCTGTGGCCCTCAGTAACAATTATGTGTCCCTGAGTAACGTTTCTGTGGCCCTAAGTAACGGTTCTGTGGACCTCAGTAACAATTCTGTGTCCCTGAGTAACAATTCTGTGTCTGTCCCTGAGTAACAATTCTGTGGCCCTAAGTAACGGTTCTGTGGCCCTCAGTAACAATTCTGTGTCCCTGATTAACGTTTCTGTGGCCCTAAGTAGCGGTTCTGTGGCCCTCAGTAACAATTCTGTGTCCCTGAGTAACAATTCTGTGTCTGTCCGAGTAACAATTCTGTGGCCCTAAGTAACAGTTCTGTGTCCCTCAGTAACAATTCTGTGTCCCTGAGTAACAAATCTGTGGCCCTAAGTAACGGTTCTGTGGCCCTCAGTAACAATTCTGTGTCCCTGAGTAACGTTTCTGTGACCCTAAGTAACGGTTCTGTGGCCCTCAGTAACAATTCTGTGTGCCTGAGTAACAATTCTGTGTCTGTCCCTGAGTAACAATTCTGTGGCCCTAAGTAACGGTTCTGTTGCCCTCAGTAACAATTCTGTGTCCCTGATTAACGTTTCTGTGGCCCTAAGTAACGGTTCTGTGGCCCTCAGTAACAATTCTGTGTCCCTGAGTAACAATTCTATGGCCCTAAGTAACGGTTCTGTGGCCCTCAGTAACAATTCTGTGTCCCTGAGTAACGTTTCTGTGGCCCTAAGTAACGGTTCTGTGGCCCTCAGTAACAATTCTGTGTCCCTGAGTAACAATTCTGTGTCTGTCCCTGAGTAACAATTCTGTGGCCCTAAGTAACGGTTCTGTGGCCCTCAGTAACAATTCTGTGTCCCTGATTAACGTTTCTGTGGCCCTAAGTAACGGTTCTGTGGCCCTCAGTAACAATTCTGTGTCCCTGAGTAACAATTCTGTGTCTGTCTGAGTAACAATTCTGTGGCCCTAAGTAACAGTTCTGTGGCCCTCCGTAACAATTCTGTGTCCCTGAGTAACAATTCTGTGGCCCTAAGTAACGGTTCTGTGGCCCTCAGTAACAATTCTGTGTCCCTGAGTAACGTTTCTGTGGCCCTAAGTAACGGTTCTGTGGCCCTCAGTAACAATTCTGTGTCCCTGAGTAACAATTCTGTGTCTGTCCCTGAGTAACAATTCTGTGGCCCTAAGTAACGGTTCTGTGGCCCTCAGTAACAATTCTGTGTCCCTGATTAACGTTTCTGTGGCCCTAAGTAACGGTTCTTTGGCCCTCAGTAACAATTCTGTGTCCCTAAGTAACAATTCTGTGTCTGTCCCTGAGTAACAATTCTGTGGCCCTAAGTAACAGTTCTGTGGCCCTCAGTAACAATTCTGTGTCCCTGAGTAACAATTCTGTGGCCCTAAGTAACGGTTCTGTGGCCCTCAGTAACAATTCTGTGTCCCTGAGTAACGTTTCTGTGGCCCTAAGTAACGTTTCTGTGGCCCTCAGTAACAATTCTGTGTCCCTGAGTAACAATTCTGTGTCTGTCCCTGAGTAACAATTTTGTGGCCCTAAGTAACGGTTCTGTGGCCCTCAGTAACAATTCTGTGTCCCTGATTAACGTTTCTGTGACCCTAAGTAACGGTTCTGTGGCCCTCAGTAACAATTCTGTGTCCCTCAAGAAACAATTCTGTGTCTGTCCCTGAGTAACAATTCTGTGGCCCTAAGTAACGGTTCTGTGGCCCTTAGTAACAATTCTGTGTCCCTGATTAACGTTTATGTGGCCCTAAGTAACGGTTCTGTGGCCCTCAGTAACAATTCTGTGTCCCTGAGTAACAATTCTGTGTCTGTCCGAGTAACAATTCTGTGGCCCTAAGTAACAGTTCTGTGGCCCTCAGTAACAATTCTGTGTCCCTGAGTAACAATTCTGTGGCCCTAAGTAACGGTTCTGTGGCCCTCAGTAACAATTCTGTGTCTGTCCCTGAGTAACAATTCTGTGGCCCTAAGTAACGGTTATGTGGCCCTCAGTAACAATTCTGTGTCCCTGAGTAACGTTTCTGTGGCCCTAAGTAACGGTTCTGTGGCCCTCAGTAACAATTCTGTGTCCCTGAGTAACAATTCTGTGTCTGTCCCTGAGTAACAATTCTGTGGCCCTAAGTAACGGTTCTGTGGCCCTAAGTAACAATTCTGTGGCCCTCAGTAACAATTCTGTGTCTGTCCCTGAGTAACAATTCTGTGGCCCTAACTAACGTTTCAGTGGCCCTAAGTAACAGTTCTGTGGCCCTAAGTAACAATTCTGTGTCCCTGAGTAACGTTTCTGTGGCCCTAAGTAACAATTCTGTGGCCCTCAGTAACAATTCTGTGTCTGTCCCTGAGTAACAATTTTGTGGCCCTAACTAACGTTTCTGTGGCCCTAAGTAACAGTTCTGTGGCCCTCAGTAACAATTCTGTGTCTGTCCCTGAGTAACAATTCTGTGGCCCTAACTAACGTTTCTGTGGCCCTAAGTAACAGTTCTGTGGCCCTCAGTAAGAATTCTGTGTCTGTCCCTGAGTAACAATTCTGTGGCCCTAACTAACGTTTCTGTGGCCCTAAGTAACAGTTCTGTGGCCCTCAGTAACAATTCTGTGTCTGTCCCTGAGTAACAATTCTGTGGCCCTAACTAACGTTTCTGTGGCCCTAAGTAACAGTTCTCTGGCACTCAATAACAATTCTGTCTGTCCCTGAGTAACAATTCTGTGGCCCTAATAACGTTTCTGTGGCCCTAAGTAACAGTTCTGTGGCCCTCAGTAACAATTCTGTGTCTGTCCCTGAGTAACAATTCTGTGGCCCTAACTAACGTTTCTGTGGCCCTAAGTAACAGTTCTCTGGCACTCAGTAACAATTCTGTCTGTCCCTGAGTAACAATTCTGTGGCCCTAATAACGTTTCTGTGGCCCTAAGTAACAGTTCTGTGGCCCTCAGTAACAATTCTGTGTCTGTCCCTGAGTAACAATTCTGTGGCCCTAACTAACGTTTCTGTGGCCCTAAGTAACAATTCTCTGGCACTCAGTAACAATTCTGTCTGTCCCTGAGTAACAATTCTGTGGCCCTAATAACGTTTCTGTGGCCCTAAGTAACAGTTCTGTGGCCCTCAGTAACAATTCTGTGTCTGTCCCTGAGTAACAATTCTGTGGCCCTAACTAACGTTTCTGTGGCCCTAAGTAACAGTTCTCTGGCACTCAGTAACAATTCTGTCTGTCCCTGAGTAACAATTCTGTGGCCCTAATAACGTTTCTGTGGCCCTAAGTAACAGTTCTGTGGCCCTCAGTAACAATTCTGTGTCTGTCCCTGAGTAACAATTCTGTGGCCCTAACTAACGTTTCTGTGGCCCTAAGTAACAGTTCTCTGGCACTCAGTAACAATTCTGTCTGTCCCTGAGTAACAATTCTGTGGCCCTAATAACGTTTCTGTGGCCCTAAGTAACAGTTCTGTGGCCCTCAGTAACAATTCTGTGTCTGTCCCTGAGTAACAATTCTGTGGCCCTAACGTTTCTGTGGCCCTAAGTAACAATTCTCTGGCACTCAGTAACAATTCTGTCTGTCCCTGAGTAACAATTCTGTGGCCCTAATAACGTTTCTGTGGCCCTAAGTAACAGTTCTGTGGCCCTCAGTAACAATTCTGTGTCTGTCCCTGAGTAACAATTCTGTGGCCCTAACTAAAGTTTCTGTGGCCCTAAGTAACAATTCTCTGGCACTCAGTAACAATTCTGTCTGTCCCTGAGTAACAATTCTGTGGCCCTAACTAGCGTTTCTTTGTCCCTAAGTAACGATTCTGTGGCCCTCATTAACAATTCTGTGTCCCTGAGTAATGGTTCTCTGTCCCTAAGTAACGTTTCTCTGTCCCCAAGTAACGTTTCTGTGGCCCTAACTCTGTCCCTAATACAGAGCGGTCTGCCGCTGTTGAATGACTGGAGGCAAATGACGAATTCTAAAATGGCCGCTATTTATAGCTCAACCATTACACAGTGCTGGCTGGCTGGCTGCTGATTGGCTAATGCGATCACATGTCATTAAGGAATGCATTATGGGTCAGCGCGCCTTGTCTGCGCGCCTTCCCAGACATCCCCGCTCCGTCGCCGCACATGTCCGCCGCCATTTTAGGAAAAATTTCGATTTGCGCGTCCGAAGTAGGCTATTTTTCCAATATTCGACTCGAATTCCACTTCGCCTACTTCGATTCGCTCATCTCTAGTAGACACCCTAAGCTATCTGCTGAGAGGCATATTGAGTCCATGGAAGATTTATTTTTTTTCCACAAGTTTCTGGAAAATAACAAAAACTTTTTGTTTTCACACAAACTTGTCATTTAAATGATATATTTCTCGCACAAGCCATGGGTATATGTGGAATTACACCCCAAAATACATTCTGCTACCTCTTCCGAGTATGGGGGTACCACGTGTGAGACTTTTGGGAGCCTAGCCACATACAGGAGCCTGAAATCCAATGACCACTTTGAAAACCTGAAGGTGTGTAACTTCTTCAGTTCACTTCCTCACTACCTATCACAGTTTCGAAGGCCCTGAATTGTCAGGATAACACCAACCCTCCCCCATGACCCCTTTTTGGAAAGTAGACACCCCAAGGAATTTAAAAAAAGGTGTGGTGATTATTTTGCAGAGCTCATTTTTACTCACAAGGTCTTGAAATATAAAAAAGGAAAATAAAAAATATGATTTTGTTTTCTTTTTCTTCAATTTTCGAAAACTTGTGGCAACAAACGAGATCTGCAAAATACTCACCATGCTTCCTATCAAATTCCTTGGGGTGTCTACTTTCCAAAAAGTTGTCATTTGGGGGGGGGGGAGGTTGGTGCTATCCTGGCATTTCAGGGCCTCCGATACTGTGATAGGTAGTCAGGAAGTGTAACGAGGAAATAAAGAACTTTAAAAGCCTGAAGGTGAATATTGGATTTTGGGGTCCTGTACTTGGCTAGACTGCCAAAACGCCTCTCACATGTGGTACCCCCATACTCAGAAGAACTAACTGAATTTTTTTGGGGAGTAATTCCACATATACCCATGGCATGTGTGAGCAATAAATCATTTCAGTGGCAATTTTGTGTAAAAAAAAGGTTAGCTGTTCTAACTTTCCCCAACTATACTAAAAAAAAGCCTTTTTTTCGTCAGTGTCACATTGGAGAGATTCCCCATCCCCACTAACAGCACCAACCTGAAGGAGTCTCATGATCCTTTCTTCTTCTATCCAAAATTATTTAAAGCATTTTGGCAAAAGTTGGGCTTTCATATTTTGGGTCTAAATTATTTCCTTTCGTCATGTGCCAAAAAGGTCAAGTTGATAGTGCTGTTTCCTTAGCAATGGCTGTAGTGTAGTGGTTAGCACGCCAGTCTGCGAAGCGTAGGTTCGAGGCACACCTCTGTCACTTCGGACTCCGGGGTAGTAGGTTATAGGCCCCCTTTCTGGCCGTTCACACCGAAGCTCCGTCGACAACCTGGATTGATTGGTTAAGAGCCCAGCTCCTTCCTCTCTCTGTGCTTACCTGTGGATCTGAGACGCCATTGCCAGACTTTTTTACCATTCAGTTTCTGTCATTTGATCTATTCGGAAAGCCTTTCATAGTCCCAGCAGAATCTTCTGGGAACATGGTGACACGCCTTATCTTCCCTTACACAGGGAGTGCATTTTATTATTAACTCTTTACTTCACTTATACACTTAGTATCGCGCGCTTTTCTGCTTTCTTTTCATTGTTTCTGCATTATGTGAGTTGAGACCTTTTTATCTGGAGCTGGAACCACCAAAATGGGGACTTTTTATTACCCCCTTTTTTAGCATTAACCACTTGACCTCCTGAGGATTTACCCCCCTTCCTGACCTCGCCTCTTTCTGCTATTCGGCGCTGCACTACTTCAGCTGATAATTGTGCGGTCATGCAGTGCTGTACCCAAACGAAACTTACGTACTTTTTTTCACACAAATACAGCTTTCTTTCGGTGGTATTTGATCACCTGTGCGCTTTTTATTTTTCGCGCTATAAACAAAAAAAGACCAAAACTTTGGAAGAAAAATGATATTTTTTACTTTCGACTATAAATAATAAACTCAAAGATAGTTATAAATTTAGGTCAAAATGTATTCTGCTCCATGTTTTTGGTCCAAAAAATCCCAATAAGTGTATATTGATTGCTTTGTGTGAACGTTATAGCGTCTACAAACTATGGTATAGATACTGCAATTTACGCCATTTTTTTTGCTATACAGCGCTGCGCTAGTTTAACGGACGATTGCGCGGTCATGCAATATGGTACATAAATGAAATTTATGTCATTTTTTTAACACAAATAGAGCTTTCTTTTGGTGGTATTTGATCACCTGTGCACTTTTTATTGTTGGTGCTATAAACAAAAAAATTTTTTTGAAAAAATATTTCTTTTTTTAAAAAAATAGATGTCATTATAGATGTCATAAAAAATATCCAAAAAAACTAAACTTTTGTCATAAATTTAGGCCAAAATGTATTCTGCTACATGTTTTTGGTTACAAAAAAATACCAATAAGTGTATATTGATTGCTTTGTGTGAAGTTATAGCGTCTACAAACTATGGTATAGATAATGGAATTTACACAGCTTTTACTTTCTGACTGCCCATCACATTTCTTGAGGTGTTAAAATACCAGGACAGTACAAACACCCCCAAATGACCCCTTTTTGGAAAGTAGATACTCTAAGCTATCTGCTGAGAGGCATATTGAGTCCATGGAAGATTTCTTTTTTTTCCACAAGTTTCTGGAAAATGACAAAAACCTTTTTTTTTTTACACAAAGTTGTCATTTAAATGATTTATGTCTGGCACAAGCCATGGGTATATGTGGAATTACACCTCAAAATACATTCTGCTACCTCTTCTGAGTATGGGGATACCACGTGTGAGACTTTTTGGGAGCCTAGCCACATACAGGAGCCTGAAATCCAATGACCACTTTGAAAACCTGAAGGTGTGTAACTTCTTCAGTTCACTTCCTCACTACCTATCACAGTTTCGAAGGCCCTGAAATGTCAGGATAACACCAACCCCCCCAAATGACCCCTTTTTGGAAAGTAGACACCCTAAGGAATTTAAAAAGAGGTGTGGTAAGTATTTTGCAGAGCTAATTTTTACTCACAAGGTCTTTTAATTTAAAAAAAGAAAAGAAAAATATATGTTTTTGTTTTTTTTTTCTTCAATTTTCAAAAACTTGTGGCAACAAATGAGATCTGCAAAATACTCACCATGCTTCTTATCAAATTCCTTGGAGTGTCTACTTTCCAAAAAGGGGTCATTTGGGGGGAAGGGGGAGGGGGGGTTGGTGCTATCCTGGCATTTCAGGGCCTCCGATACTGTGATAGGTAGTCAGGAAGTATAATGAAGAAATAAAGAACTTTAAATGCCTGAAGGTGAATATTGGATTTTGGGGTCCTGTACTTGGCTAGACTGCCAAAACATCTCTCACATGTGGTACCCCCATACTCGGGAGAAGTAGATGAATTTTTGGGGGGAGTAATTCCAAATATACCCATGGCATGTGTGAGGAATAAATCATTTAAGTGACAATTTTGTATAAAAAAAAGGTTAGCTGTTCTAACTTTCCCCAACTATACTAAAAAAAAAGCTTTTTTTCGTCAGTGTCACATTGGAGAGATTCCCCATCCCCACTAGCAGCACCAACCTGAAAGAGTCTCATGATCCTTTTTTCGTCTATCCAAAATTAATTAAAGCATTTTTGCAAAAGTTGGGCTTTCATATTTTGGGTCTAAATTATTTCCTTTCGTCATGTGCCAAAATATAATGTTTGCCTTCTGTGCTGGTCAATGATGCTTTTTAAGTCATTCTTAGAGGTTGAATATTATTATTATTATACAGGATTTATATAGCGCCAACAGTTTGCTCAGCGCTTTACAATATAACGGGAGACAATACAGCAACAATACAGTTCAATACAAGAGGGATAGGAAGGCCCTGCTCCTTGGAGCTTACAATCTAGGAGGGAGGGGCTAGTGGTACAAAAGGTAGTAACTGTGGGGGATGGACTGGTTGGAAGAGTAGAAGATTCCATTATTAGCTGAGGGCAGGATAGGCTTCCCTGAAGAGATAGGTTTTCAGAGATCGCCTAAAAGTGAGCAGAGTAGGCGATGGTCTGATAAATTGGGGTATAGAGTTCCAGAGGATGGGGGAAGCTATGGAGAAGTCCTGGAGACGAGCATGGGAGGAGGAGACAAGTGAGCTAGAGAGTAGGAGGTCTTGCGAGGAGCGGAGAGTGCGGTTTGGGTGATATTTAGAGACAAGACCGGTAATGTAATTTGGGGCAGAGTTATAAATGGCTTTATAGGTTATTGTTAATGTTTTGAATTGTATCTGTTGGGCAACGGGAAGCCAGTGGAGGGATTGGCAGAGAGGGGTGGAGGACACTGAGTGGAGGCCAGTGGAGGGATTGGTAGAGAGGGGTGGCAGATACAGAACGGTTAGTAAGGTGGATGAGTCTGGCAGCAACATTAATTTTAGACTGAAGAGGGGATAGCCTGCTATGAGGTCGGCCAATGAGGAGGGAGTTACAATAGTCAAGGCTAGATATAACAAGGGAGTGAATAAATTGCTTAGTAGTTTCCGAGGTTAGGAATGGGCGTATCTTGGAGATGTTGCAGAGTTGAAGTCTACAAGATTTGGACAGTGAATGGATTTGGAACTGAAAGGACAGATGGGAGTCTAGGATTACACCTAGTACCCTGGCATGGGGGGAGGGACTGATGATTGTGTTATTGATCTTGATGGAGAAGTCAGGGGAGGGGGCATGGGCTGGGGGGAATACTAAGTACCTCAGAGTACCTCAGAATACCTCAGAGTCTCTGAGGCCAAGAGAGTGGAGTTTTTTGAGGAGAAGGGGATGGTCAACTGTATCAAAAGCCGCAGAGAGGTCAAGTAGTAAGAGTACGGAGTAGTGGCCATTGGTTTTAGCTGTTATTAGATCATTAGTGAGTTTTAGTGAGTTTGTACTGCTTGGTGGAACAAACCTTCACCATGTCATTTATATGGGCGAGGTCTACACTCTTCTCCTGATACATAAGGCCAAAGCCATCAATGAAAAACCAATCTAGATAAAATCTGGGTAGATATCAGAAGTTCCAATTTTCCAGCATTCTCACAATCCATCATGTCTCCTTTAGCTCTTCTTGATATGATTGTATAAGATTACGGCAAGTAGAAATATTATGAGCCCAGACAGTGCCAGTCAGACAATATTTTGCAGTTTATAGTCATCTTTTTCTATTTTTCCTGGAAAAGTTAAAGAAAAACATCAATGATTTATAGCAAAAAAATATGATCTATCATACATGTATAATTATTTGTGAACAAGCAAATGTAGGAATCTTTACATCACATCAACAGATGACATCATACATCTATTTATATAGCATAGCAAAAAAACTCACTGGGCAGAGACCATGACATTACCACATGTTGTTTGTTTTCTCTGAAACCCCTCATAAGTTTTTTTTTCGTTTTATAATTAATATTGTCAGAAAAAGTAACCCCAGTACCAAAGCTGTTTCTGAAGGCCACTCTTAATGGCTCTTCATGTATTATACCACTAATTGTTCTGTTCAACTCTTGGTGTCATGGGCATGGAAAAGACCCAGCGGTAGACATGGGTTTTCTGTAGTACAAAGTCTAAAAGCATCCACTCTTTCCTAACCAGCAGACCATGAAAGGAGGTAGGGGTTTTGCTGTAGGATACACTTGGGTCATAACTTTCAAGGGGGCCTCACTTGGACTAACTCCAGTACCAAAGCTGTATCCGAAGGTCACACTCAATGGCTCTTCATGGCTTACATCACTAATTGTTCTGTTCAACTCTTGGTGTCATAGGCATGGAAAAGATCCAATGGTAGACATGGGTTTTCTGTAGTACAAAGTCTAAAAGCATCCACTCCTTCCTAACCAGCAGACCCTGAAAGGAGGTAGTGGTTTTGCTGTAGGATACACTTGGGTAATAACTTTCAAGGGGGCCTCACTTGGACTAACTCCAGTACCAAAGCTGTATCTGAAGGCTACACTCAATGACTCTTCAAGTATTATACCACTAATTGTTCTGTTCAACTCTTGGTGTCATGAGCATGGAAAAGATCCAACTGTAGATATGAGCTTTCTGTAGTACAAAGTCTAAAAGCATCCACTCTTTCCTAACCAGCAGACCATGAAAGGAGGTAGAGGTTTTGCTGTAGGATACACTTGGGTCATAACTTTCAAAGGTGCCTCACTTGGACTAACCCCAACACCAAAGCTGTTCTGAGGGCCACAGACAATACCTCTTTATGTCTTATACCACTAATTGTTCTGTTTAACCATTGGTGTCATGGACATGAAAAAGATCCAATAGTAGACATGGGCATTCTGTAGTGTGAAGTGTAAAACCATCCAACTCATCTTGATGTATAGATTTGACAGAAGCATGTAATTATGAAGCAGAATCTTAGTTTACATACCTGAATACGTCATATGAATGACTTGGTGGAGGGACACCTCCCTTGTCCATTCTTGTAGAGAGCTGATCTGCAACTCAGCGTAGTTCTGGCACAATATAATCATTCTTACCTTGTACTGCAGACTTCTTTGTTCCACCGGGCAGGGAGGTATAGGAACTGTTTGTCCAGATCCTACCTGCTAGTTGATACAGCCACTACCTAGCCAGTCCTTGCCAGGCCTTTATATCAACCTCACTCTTTAGCTGCCCTCAGACCACCACCTGAGCAATAGGTTCAGTTCTTAGCCCAGTGCTCT
Source organism: Staurois parvus (assembly GCF_062004578.1). NCBI lineage: Eukaryota > Metazoa > Chordata > Amphibia > Anura > Ranidae > Staurois > Staurois parvus. Next base: position 919,227 of record NW_028318744.1, on the reverse strand, counting down.
AGTCTGTGTTAAACATTTTAATCCCGCATTCTTGCTTCTTTGGTTGCCCACTTTAGCTTGTATTTGACTTTGCGTGTTCGCTGCCAACCCTTACCTTTGGCCTGTCCCTTTTTTTAAATCTGCCTGTCAACTTTGTGCAAAGCTCTGGTTCTAATCCTTGGTCAGTTGCCATCTGCACAGGAGGGCTACAACCTGGTCAACCCTCCAGTAGAGTCCATCACTCCTTGCTGGTGCTCTGGTGAAAATCTGGTGGCAAGTATTTAGGCTCTGTGCCTTGGACTTTTAAAGAGCTCAAAAACAAGCCGCGCTTGGTATCCTGGGTACCCTTTATTACCAAACACAGCAGCTAAGTGGATTTCCTCCCACACTCCAAAGACGTGCTGGTGGGCTAATTGGCTCCTGTCTAAATTGGCCCTAGTATGTGTATGTATGAATGTGAGATAGGGACCTTAGATTGTTCGCCCTTGAGGGTTAGGGACTGATGTGAATGTACAATATAAATGTGTAAATGTATATAAGTACCTGTAATAAATAAATCAATCAAAATAAACAACATCAAATGGATAAAATACAGTTTGATAGGTCTACGGACATTTAAACCACTTCGAGCCTTCCTCATAGCTATGGGTAAGGGTTGGGATGGCTGTGACACTTCAGTGTACCAGTTGAGCCATTTCTTAGCCATTTGATGTAATAAATGATACCAAGGATCTTTACTGGTGTGCTGGCTTTGCTTGTTTTGTTACTGAAGTGGTTGAAGTGGCTGAGGTTGAAGTGGCTGAGGTTGAAGTGACTTATTGTTACTGAAGTGGCTTGCAGAGGCTGAAGCTGAGCACCATTGTTCTCTGATGAATGGAATTGGGCAAAGTGATTAAGGGCAGCTGTCTTACTGTCTTGTTTCTCCAAGGTATATATAGCATAGAGGGTCCACTATCTATTATTGTCCAAGTCAGCAACAGACTAAATGTGTAGTTTAAAAACAATCATAATGTGCAGAGCTAATGCTGGGCCTCCTTAATAGACAGCCCAGCTTCCGCTGTTAACATGTAAGCACCATGTAATTTAATATTTATTTGTAAAAGAATGATTTTATTAAAAAAAAGAAAACTAATGAAATATAAAATCAGTTAAGAAATCTAAGGTGTCAAAAAAATTAAAGTCAACCAAAAACTGATATTACCCTGAAGAAGTAACGTGACCAGTGATGCAACGCATCGGGAGGAGCCTAATGACGTCACTTCCGGTGTTGCGCAAACCGGAATTTGCGATGTAAGGAACTGTTTTGGTTGATGGATATATACACATGCTTGCTATTTTATTATCTTTGTGAGTTCCTTTTACAATTGAATAAAGCGGTTTATTTTTTTATGGGGTTGCACTATGATATGTTCTCTTTCCTCTTGATCATACACCATCCCACTAGGAATTGTCCAAGACAGCAATTCAGACTATATTTTTAGTTTAAAAACAGTCAGAATGTGCAGAACTAATGCTGGGCTTCCTTAATAGACAGCCCAGCTTCAGCTGCTAACATGTAAGCACCGTGTATTTAATATTTATTTGTAAAGAATGATTTTATAAAAAAAAAAACTGAACGAAATATAAAATCGGTTAAGAAACCTAAGCTGTCAAAAAAATTATTTCAATAAATATATATATATATATATATATATATATACATACACATACACACACTGCATGTTGAAATGTGTTTTTTTATATATTACAATATATGAAAAATATTTTTAAAAATATATGTTTTTTAAAATCTTTTCTTCAGATTTTTTTTTAATATATAAAAAAGTTATTTCAACATATATTTTTACATATATTTTTAAATGCATTCCAAAAATGTAGATTAAATGTTATTTTAAAGACATACAGTATATTTGAAAATGTATTTTTAAAAATATTTCTCATATATTTTGTAATAACAAAGCATTTCAACATACAGTATATATATATATATATATATATATATGGGAATTTTTGGAACTTTAGTAACCGCTTCGTTTTCGAGATGGCCATGCGAAAAAAAACCAGACGATCATTCATCCGATATTCTCATCATGTGTACAAAGCAGTAGATTGAAAAAGAATAATATCATTGGTGAGCTCATTAGCGCCCCTGTTTATAACTACCACCCACATGGAATACAACCGAAATTGTAGTATTTCCAGTATATGTCAATATATTTGGGAGGAATATTTTTCAGATATATTTAAAATATATTTTTCTTCCATGTAGGAATTAATGGGTGGCTGAACATCACTGAAATGGCAGCACCCTGTGAGATGGCATACCTGCTTTTAGTCTCACTCGGAGTGACAATCCTACAGATGTTTTAGTAACTTTCCTTAAGTCCGCATTACTAAATTATGAAAATGTCACAAAATACAGCATCGTGTTTTTTATTATGATACCTTTTCGCATTGAAATACAATCCTTGAGCTCCAGGTGACTTGGCCTAGGCTGCAATGCTGTAAGCAGCTTGTCCTCAGTCACCTTTGATGATGCCATTCCAGTGATATGAGTCAGAGACGTGAGGGTTACTTTCCCGCATGGCTGGTTTGTCCCGGTCCGCACTGTGGGGTTTGGATCTCACACTTTGCAAAACATTTCAATGTTTTTTAATTACAAACCCAATATTCCCAATACACATGTTCCTGAAGATGGCTATTCAGTATAGCTGGATGTTGTAGTGACTACAGGCCGAGATCCGTAGACAGTCCAAGTGAAGAAATGTCACCAGCACACCAAGGATTCCTCAAGAATGGGTCCGAAGTGTCATTTTGTAGTCACATAAACACAAGGAAACGTTTTTGAACCACGCAGGGCCCCTTCGTCAGGCAAGTGAGGCCTGATGATGAGGCTTTGCATGGCTTCGAAGCGTTGCCTTGTGTTTATCATATGACCATTGAAAGCTTTGGACCCATTCTTGAGGCATCCTTGGTGTGCTGGTGACATTTCTTCACCTGTTTTTTAGTTATTGTTTTAAATGTAAGCACTCTGGGCAGATATTGCCTCTTTTCCCGTCTCTGTGACACCTACTATATACAAGAATTGGAGGGGTGCAATTGTCCCCGGGACACAAGTGCACAGACTGCAATAAAAGAACTGTTATTATTATTATTATACAGGATTTATATAGCGCCAACAGTTTGCTCAGCGATTTACAATATAACGGGAGACAATACAGCAACAATACAGTTCAATATAAGAGGGATAGGAGGGCCCTGATCCTTGGAGCTTACAATCTAGGAGGGAGGGGCTAGTGGTACAAAAGGTAGTAGCTGTGGGGGATGGACTGGTTGGAAGAGTAGAAGATTCCATTATTAGCTGAGGGCAAGATAGGCTTCCCTGAAGAGATAGCTTTTCAGAGATCGCCTAAAAGTAAGCAGAGTAGGCGATAGTCTGATAAATTGGGGTAGAGAGTTCCAGAGGATGGGGGAAGCTATGGAGAAGTCCTGGAGACGAGCATGGGAGAAGGAGTGGAGTGGAGGGATTGGCAGAGAGGGATGGAGGACACTGAGTGGAGGCCAGTGGAGGGACTGGCAGAGAGAGATGGAGGACACTGAGTGGAGGCCAGTGGAGGGATTGGCAGAGAGGGGTGGAGGACACTGAGTGGAGGCCAGTGGAGGGATTGGCAGAGAGGGATGGAGGACACTGAGTGGAGGCCAGTGGAGGGATTGGCAGAGAGGGATGGAGGACACTGATTGGAGGTCAGTGGAGGGATTGGCAGAGAGGGGTGGAGGACACTGAGTGGAGGCCAGTGGAGGGATTAGCAGAGAGGGATGGAGGACACTGAGTGGAGGCCAGTGGAGGGATTGGCAGAGAGGGATGGAGGACACTGAGTGGAGGCCAGTGGAGGGATTGGCAGAGAGGGGTGGCAGATACTTTGCTTTTGCTGTGTCCTATCTCTAGTCTAATCCTAGTTTTATAACCATTGCTGTGTACATTTGTTTGTGTGTGTTTCTTTCTGTTTTTTTTTTTTTCCAACATCTCTTTTAACATTCTGCTAAAACTTTGTGAAATAGTACTGCCTGGACCTTGAAGAAGGGGACATACCCCGAAAGCTTGTCCTCAAAATTGTATGTTAGTGCAAATAAAAAAAGTATCACATCAGTACTCAATTGTTTCTGTTTAAAAAAAATAATTTTTGTTTGTCATTTTCCAAAAACTTGTGGTAAAAAAATAAATTCTTCTATTGATTCAACGTGCCTCTCAGCAAATAGTTTGGGGTGTCTACTTTCCAAAAAGGGGTCGTTTTGGGGGGTGGGGGCATTTTATTCCCAGCATTAGATGTTTATGCCACACATCACTCACTCTTCTAACCACCTGAAAACCAAGCCTTTTCTGACACTTTTTGTTCACTTGAAAAAAATCAGTATTTTTTGCTAGGAAATTAATTTAAACCCCAAACATTATATATTTTTTTTTAAAACAGACACCCTAGTGAATAAAATGGTGGGTGCTGCAATTTTTTATGTCACATGGTACTCACGCAGCGGTTTTTAAAACAAAAATACACTTTTTTTACTTTTAATGCACAAAAACACAATATATTGGCTAATTATTTGATAAGATGTAAAAGATGATGGTATGCCGAGTAAATAGATACCAAACTGCATACATTTTTAATATCCATAGGCAACGTTTTAAAAGCCTTTACAAACTAACATTTTAGATTTACAGAGGAGGTCTACTGTTAGAATTACTGCCCTTGATCTGACGTTAACGGCGATACCTCACATGCATGGTGCAACCGCTGTTTACATACCGGCCCAAAATAAAAAAAATTTTTTACACAAAATTGTCACTTAAATGATTTATGTCTCACACAAGCCATGGGTATATGTGGAATGACACCCCAAAATACATTCTGCTACTTCTCCTGAGTATGGGGGTACCACATGTGAGAGACATTTTGGCAGTCCAGCCACGTACAGGACCCTAAAATTCAATATTCACCTTCAGGCTTTTAAAGTTCTTTATTTCCTCATTACACTTCCTGACTACCTATCACAGTTTCAGAGGCCCTGAAATGCCAGGATAGCACCAAACCCCCCCCCCCCCCTCCCAAATGACCCCTTGTTGGAAAGTAGACACTCCAAGGAATTTGATAAGAAGCATGGTGAGTATTTTTCAGATCTTGTTTGTTGCCAAATGTTTTTGGAAAATGAAGAAAAACAAAACATATTTTTTCTTTTCTTTTTTTATATTTCAAAACCTTGTGAGAAAAAATTTGATCTGAAAAATACTCACCCAGCCTCTATTTAAATTCCTTGGGGTGGAACAAACAGGGATCATTTTGGGGAATTTACTGCTATCCTGACATTTCAGGGTTTCCGAAACTGTGATAGGTAATGAGGAAGTGTAATGAGGAAGTTACGCACCTTCAGGCTTTCAAAGTATTCATTGGATTTCAGGCTCCTGTATGTGGCTAGGCTCCCAAAAAGTCTCACACATGTGGTATCCCCATGCTCGGTAGAGGTAGCAAAATGTATTTTGGGGTGTAATTCCACATATACCCATGGCTTGTGTGAGACATAAATCATTTAAATGGCAACTTTGTGCAAAAAAAAAAAAAATGTTTTTGTCATTTTCCAGAAACTTGTGGGAAAAAAAAAATCTTCCATGGACTCAATATGCCTCTCAGCAGATAGCTTAGGATGTCTACTTTCTAAAAAGGGATCATTTGGAGGTGTTTGTACTGTCCTGGTATTTTAGCACCTCAAGAAATGTGATAAGCAGTCAGAAAGTAAAATCTGTGTAAATGTATCTATATCATAGTTTGTAGACGCTATAACTGTCACACAAAGTGATCAATATACACTTATTCTGATTTTTTTGACCAAAAACATGGAACAGAATACATTTTGGCCTAAATGTATGATGAAATTTTATTTTTTTTGGATATTTTTTATGACAAATGAGAAAATACCAATTTTTTACAAAAAAATTATTTTTCTTCAAAACTTTCTTTATTGCGCCAAAAATAAAAAGCGCACAGGTGATCAAATACCACCAAAGGAAAGGCTTTCCGAATTGATCAAATGCCAGAAACTGAATGGTAAAAATCTGGCGTGTGAAATTCCCATTCAGGCAGAGAGAGCAGGAGATGGACATCAAAAGTTGACGGAGGCGAGTCTCGAACCTACGAGGCCTTGAGCTCAGTACACTGTGCCGTGCACTTAACCACTATACTACGGCCACTTCCGGATTCAGCCCCTATCAAACTGCCCTTTATTTTGAATGTGACGTAGCTATAGAGCAGCGCTTAACTGCCTCCTGCCTGCTAGATGAGGAAATGCCTGGTGGAAGGCGGTTCAGTATGTATGCGCGAGTGCGGAGACCGACTGATCGTGCCTGAGAACGGCACATGCGTAGTTGGATCAGGGGGAATAAATCTTCCGACCGCCGCCCAGCGTGCGTGTAGCTTAGTGGTAGCGTGCCAGTCCGCTGAGCGCATGGTCGTAGGTTTGAGGCACACCTCTGTCACTCAGGCTAAGGGGTGGTAGGTTATAAGGCTTCATACCGGATGAGTACACCGAAGCTCCTTAGGCAGTCTGGGTGAGTCGGTTTAAGAGCAATATCCTCTGTCTGTGGGCTCGCTGTGGATTTGAGACGCCATTGCCATTTTTTTTAACATTCACTTTCTCACATTTCATCCATTCCGACTGCATTTCATTATTAACTCTTTACTTCCCATTAAACTTACACACTTAGTAGCGCGCGCTTTTATGCTTTCTTTTCATTCTTTCTGCATTATGTGGGTTAACACCTTTTTATCTCGAGCTGGTCCAAAATGGAGACTTTTTATTACCCCCCCTTTTTTACCATTAACCACTTGCCCTCTACAGGATTTACCCCCCCTTCTGACCACGCCTCTTTTTGCTACTCGGCGCTGCACTAATTCAACTGATAATTGCGCGGTCATGCAGTGCTGCACCCAAACGAAAATTACGTCCTTTTTTTCACACAAATACAGCTTTCTTTCGGTGGTATTTGATCACCTGTGCGCTTTTTATTTTTTGCGCTATAAACAAAAAAAGACTGAAAATTTGGAAGAAAAATTATATTTTTTACTTTCGGCTATAAATAATATATAATAAACTCAAAGTTAGTTTTACATTTAGGCCAAAATGTATTCTGCTCCATGTTTTTGGTCAAAAAAATCCCAATAAGTGTATATTGATTGCTTTGTGTGAACGTTATAGCGTCTACAAACTATGGTATAGATACTACAATTTACGCCATTTTTTTTGCTATACAGCGCTGCGCTAGTTTAACGGACGATTGCGCGGTCATGCAATACGGTACATAAATGAAATTTATATCTTTTTTTCACACAAATAGAGCTTTCTTTTTGTGGTATTTGATCACCTGTGCGCTTTTCATTTTTTTTTTTTTTTTTTCTCACAAAACTTTTGAGAAAAAATATTTCTTTTTTAAAAAAAACGATATTTTCTCATTTCTGTCATAAAAAATATCCGAAAAAACTAAACTTTTGTCATAAATTTAGGCCAAAATGTATTCTGCTACATGTTTTTGGTTAAAAAAATCCCAATAAGTGTCTATTGATTGCTTTGTGTGAAGTTATAGCGTCTACAAACTATGGGATAGATAATGGAATTTACACAGCTTTTACTTTCTGACCGCCCATCACATTTCTTGAGGTGTTAAAATACCAGGATAGTACAAACACCCCTAAATGACCCCTTTTCGGAAAGTAGACACCCTAAGCTATCTGCTGAGAGGCATATTGAGTCCATGGAAGATTTATTTTTTCCACAAGTTTCTGGAAAATGATAAAAACATTTTTTTTTACACAAAGTTGCCATTTAAATTATTTAATGTCTCGCACAAGCCATGGGTATATGTGGAATTACACCCCAAAATACATTCTGCTACTTCTAGCGAGTATGGGGGTACCACATGTGTGAGACTATTTGGGAGCCTAGCCACATACAGGAGCCTGAAATCCAATGACCACTTTGAAAGCCTGAAGGTGCGTAACTTCCTCATTTCACTTCCTCACTACCTATTACAGTTTCGAAGGCCCTGAAATGCCAGGATAGCACCAAACCCCCCCAAATGACCCCTTGTCATGTGTCACATTGGAGAGATTCCCCATACCCACTAACAGCACCAACCTGAAAGAGTCTCATGACCCTTTCTTCATCTATCCAAAATTAATTAAAGCATTTTGGCAAAAGTTGAGCTTTCATATTTTGGGTCTAAATTATTCCCTTTCGTCATGTGCCAAAATATAATGTTTTCCTTCTTTGCTGGTCAATGATGCTTTTTAAGTCATTCTTAGAGGTTGAATATTATTATTCTTAAACAGGATTTATATAGCGCCAACAGTTTGCTCAGCGCTTTACAATATAACGGGAGACAATACAGCAACAATACAGTTGTAATGGACCACCTGACAGCACCTCTATCAGTCCCCTGATAGAGCCTCCCCAGAGTGCGGAGTCTAAGTACCGGAGCACTTGTTCACCAGGGCCCCTGATGGTGGGGATGGACTTGGAGCGCTCCGGGACCAGGTCGCAGCTACCGGGTATCTCTACCAGAGGTAGAGGAGTCTGCCAGAGGCTCCTGTGGGTTAAGAGTCTGATGTGAGGGAGCCCGGGGATCCCTGAGGGATGGATGGATGGATGAGCAAGATCAAACAGGCCGTGTCGGTAACTAGCGGGTCGGTGCGGTACAAGACGATAGGCAAAGGATAGTCGGGTCACATGCAGGGTCAATACCAGACGATCAGATCTATAAGGGAGCATCCAGGAGCAGAGTCAGGCAAGCCAAGGGGTCAGGACAGGAGAAGGCAACAAGGTCAGACAATCCAGATCAGAGTACTCACAACACAGGCAACAGGATACGCAAAGACCATTCGGCAACAAGTGTCTGTTCAGGGCTGGTTTAAGTAGCCCGCCCTGCACCTGGCAGGGGCAGCCTAGGTCCTAGTGCCTGCCCAGTACTGTCATAGACGACGGGTGCACCTGGGTCCTAGTGCCTTGCTGCCTGCATGTCTTGACAGACACCTACGCATGTGTAGACCCATGCGTCGCGATGGTCCCTGACAACAGTTCAAAACAAAAGGGATAGGAGGGCCCTGATCCTGGGAGCTTACAATCTAGGAGGGAGGGGCTAGTGGTACAAAAGGTAGCAACTGTGGTGATGGACTGGTTGCAAGAGTAGAAGATTCCATTTTTAGCTGATGGCAGGATAGGCTTCCCTGAAGAGATAGGTTTTCAGAGATCTGCTAAAAGTGAGCAGAGTCAGCGGTAGACATGGGCTTTCTGTAGTACAAAGTCTAAAAGCATCCACTCCTTCCTAACCAGCAGACCATGAAAGGAGATAGAGGTTTTGCTGTAGGATACACTTGGGTCATATATTTCAAGGGGGCCTCACTTGGAATAACTCCAGTACCAAAGCTGTATCCGAAGGTCACACTCAATGGCTCTTCATGTATTATACCACTAATTGTTCTGTTCAACTCTTGGTGTCATGGGCATGGAAAAGATCCAATGGTAGATATGGACTTCCTGTAGTACAAAGTCTAAAAGCATCCACTCCTTCCTAACCTTCCTAAACAGCAGACCATGAAAGGAGGTAGAGGTTTTGCTGTAGGATACACTTGGGTCATAACTTTCAAGGGGGCTTCACTTGGAATAACTCCAGTACCAAAGCTGTATCTGAAGGCCACACTCAATGGCTCTTCATGTTTTATACCACTAATTATTCTGTTCAACTCTTGGTGTCATGGGCATGGAAAAGATCCAACTGTAGATATGAGCTTTCTGTAGTACAAAATCTAAAAGCATCCACTCCTTCCTAACCAGCAGACCATGAAAAGAGGTAGGGGTTTTGCTACAGGATACACTTGGGTCATGACTTTCAAGGGGGTCTCACTTGGACTAACCCCGGTACCAAAGCTGTATCTGAATGCCACACTCATTGACTCTTCGTGTCTTATACCACTAATTGTTCTGTTCAACGCTTGGTGTCATGGGCATGGAAAAGATTCAAAGGTAGACATGGGCTTTCTGTAGTACAAAGTCTAAAAGCATCCACTCCTTCCTAACCAGCAGACCATGAAAGGAGATAGGGGTTTTGCTGTAGGATACACTTGGGTCATAACCTTCAAAGGTGCCTCACTTGGACTAACCCCAACACCAAAGCTGTTCTGAGGGCCACAAACAATACCTCTTTATGTCTTATACCACTAATTGTTCTGTTTAACCATTGGTGTCATGGGCATGAAAAAGATCCAATAGTAGACATGGGCATTCTGTAGTGTGAAGTGTAAAACCATGCAACTCATCTTGATGGATAGATTTGACAGAAGCATGTAATTATGAAGCGGAATCTTAGTTTACATACCTGAATACATCATATGAATGACTTGGTGGAGGGACACCTCCCTTGTCCATTCTTGTAGAGAGCAGATCTGCAACTCAGCGTAGTTCTGGCACAATATAATCATTCTTAGCTTGTCCTGCAGTCTTCTCTGTCCCACAGGACAGGGAGGTATAGGAACTGTTTGTCCAGATCCTACCTGCTAGTTGATACAGCCACTATGTAGCCAGTCCTTGCCAGGCCTTTATATCAACCTCACTTTTTAGCTGCCCTCGGACCACCACCTGAGCAATAGGTTCAGTTCTTAGTCCAGTGCTCCAGTCTGTGTTAAACTTTGCAATCCCGCATTCTTGCTTCTCTGGTTACCCACTTTAGCTTGTATTTGACTTTGCGTGTTCGCTGCCAACCCTTACCTTTGGCCTGTCCCTTTTCTTAAATCTGCCTGTCAACTTTGTGCAAAGCTCTGGTTCTAATCCTTGGTCAGTTGCCATCTGCACAGGAGGGCCACAACCTGGTCAACCCTCCAGTAGAGTCCATCACTCCTTGCTGGTGCTCTGGGGAAAAGCTTGTGAAAAGTATTTAGGCTCTGTGCCTTGGCCTTTTAAAGAGCTCAAAAACAAGCCGGCACTTGGTATCCTGGGTACCCTTTATTACCAAACACAGCAGCTAAGTGGATTTCCTCCCACACTCCAAAGACTTGCTGGTGGGCTAATTGGCTCCTGTCTAAATTGGCCCTAGTATGTGTATGTATGAATGTGAGATAGGGACCTTAGATTGTATGCTACTTGAGGGTAAGGGACCTTAGATTGTACACCCCTTGAGGGTAAGGGACCTTAGATTGTACACCCCTTGAGGGTAAGGGACCTTAGATTGTATACCCCTTGAGGGTAAGGGACCTTAGACTGTACACCCCTTGAGGGTAAGGGAATTTTTGGAACTTTAGTAACCGCTTCGTTTTCGAGATGACCATGCAAAAAAAAAAACAGATGATCATTCATCCGATATTCTCATCATGTGTACAAAGCAGTAGATTGAAAAAGAATAATATCATTGGTGAGCTCATTAGCACTCCTGTTTATAACTACCACCCACATGGAATACAACCGAAATTGTAGTATTTCCAGTATATGTCAATATATTTGGGAGGAATATTTTTCAAATATATTTAAAATGTATTTTTCTTCCATGTAGGAATCCATGGGTGGCTGAACATCACTGAAATGGCAGCACGCTGTGAGATGGCATACCTGCTTTTAGTCTCACTCGGAGTGACAATCTTACTGATAGGTGGCACACATGTGGCAGGTCAGTCCAGAGACAACAGTGTTAGTGCGCATGGAACTTCGTGTGGTGGTGAAGTTTCTTGTGAATGAAGGTGTAAAACCCGCGGATATCTACAGAAGACTTTAAGCACAGTATGGTGATGAGCCGCAGTAAGACATTCGAATGGTGTGAATGTTTCAAAGATGGCCGTACGTCCGTCAATGACGATCCTGGCCGTGGTGGTTCCCAGCCCACTGCAGTCATTCCTGGGAACATTAAACCTGTGGACAATTGACACATAAACTAGTGTAATTGCACAAGAGACAAATCTTCCTGTGGGAACGGCGAACAGAATGATGATTAAGTGAAGCTGGCTGTCCTAGGAGGTTCAGGCGTACTGACAAATCTTTCTATGCCAAAGATTTCCAGGGATTAGTTACACTAAAAACTGGCATAAGTGTATAAATGTAGCAGGGGAGTATGTAGAAAAATAAATGCAGTTTCTACTCCTTGAAATGTGTTCTTTTATTATATAAACTTAAAAGTCCTGGTTTATCTTGAATGCCCCTTGTGTGTGTGTATATGTGTATATACAGTGGGGCAAAAAAGTATTTAGTCAGCCACCAATTGTGCAAGTTCTCCCACTTAAAAAGATGACAGAGACCTGTAATTGGCATCATAGGTAGACCTCAACTATGAGAGACAAAATGAGAAAAAAAATCCAGACAATCACATTGGCTGATCTGGAAAGAATTTATTTGCAAATTATGGTGGAAAATAAGTATTTGGTCACCTACAAACAAGCAACATTTCTGGCTCTCACAGACCTGTACCTTCTTCTTTAAGAGGCTCCTCTGTCCTGCACTCATTACCTGTATCAATGGCACCTGTTTGAACTTGTTATCAGTATAAAAGACACCTGTCCACAACCTCAAACAGTCACACTCCAAACTCCACTGTGGTGAAGACCAAAGAGCTGTCGAAGGACACTAGAAACAAAATTGTAGACCTGCACCAGGCTGGGAAGACTGAATCTGCAATAGGCAAGCAGCTTGGTGTGAACAAATCAACTGTGGGAGCAATAATTAGAAAATGGAAGACATACAAGACCACTGATAATCTCCCTCGATTTGGGGCTCCATGCAAGATCTCACCCCGTGGGGTCAAAATGATCACAAGAACGGTGAGCAAAAATCCCAGGACCATACGGGGGGACTTAGTGAATAACCTGCAGAGAGCTGGGACCAACGTAACAAAGGCTACCATCAGTAACATACTACGCCGCCAGGGATTCAGATCCTGCAGTGCCAGACGTGTCCCCCTGCTTAAGCCAGTACATGTCCGGGCCCGTCTGAAGTTTGCTAGAGAGCATTTGGATGATCCAGAAGAGGATTGGGAGAATGTCATATGGTCAGATGAAACCAAAATAGAACTGTTTGGTAGAAACACAACTCGTCGTGTTTGGAGGAGAGAGAATGTTGAGTTGCATCCAAAGAACACCATACCTACTGTGAAGCATGGGGGTGGCAACTTCATGCTTTGGGGTTGTTTCTCCGCAAAGGGACCAGGATGACTGATCCATGTACAGGACAGAATGAATGGGGCCATGTATCGTGAGATTTTGAGTGCAAACCTCCTTCCATCAGCAAGGGCATTGAAGATGAAACGTGACTGGGTCTTCCAACATGACAATGATCCCAAACATACCGCCCGGGCAATGAAGGAGTGGCTTCGTAAGAAGCATTTCAAGGTCCTGGAGTGGCCTAGCCAGTCTCCAGATCTCAACCCCATAGAAAACCTTTGGAGGGAGTTGAAAGTCCGTGTTGCCCAGCGACAGCCCCAAAATATCACTGCTCTAGAGGAGATCTGCATGGAGGATGGGCCAACATACCAGCAACAGTGTGTGCCAACCTTGTGAGTTCCCTTCACTGGAACTAGAGGGCCAAGCCCAACCCCTGAAAAACAATCCCACACCATAATCCTTCCTCCACCAAACGTTACACTTGGCACAATGCAGTCAGGCAAGTACCATTCTCCTCGCAACCATCAAACCCAGACATGTCCATTGGATTGCCAGACAGAGAAGTGTGATTCATCACTCCAGAGAACATGTCTCCTCTGCTCTCAAGTCCAGTGGCAGCATCCGACGCTTTGCATTGCACTTGGTGATGTAAGGCTTGAATGCAGCTGCTTGGCCATGGAAACCCATTCCATGAAGCTCTCTACGCACTGTTGTTGTGATAATCTGACGGCCACACCAAGTTTGGAGGTCTTTAGCTATTGACTCTGCAGACAGTTGGCGACTTCTGAGCACTGTACGCTTCAGCAGCTCTGTCATTTTACGTGGCCTACCACTTCGTGGCTGAGTTGCTATTGTTCCCAGTTGCTTCTGCTAACAGTTGAGTGTGGAATATTTAGTACCCAGGAAATGTCACGGATGGACTTATTGCACAGGTGACAACCTATCACAGGACCACGCTTGAAGTCACTGAGCTCCTGAGAGCGACCCATTCTTTCACCAATGTTTGTAAAAGTAGTCTGCATGCCTAGGGGCTTGATTGTATACACCTGTGTCCATGGAGGGGAATGGAACACCTGAATCCAAAGATTTGGAGGGCTGGTCCAATACTTTTGGAAATATAGTGTATGTATATCTTACCTAAACCTAAAACACTGCATTGTACATTAGCCTGACACACTTGTATATAAAGATTCTTAGATAATTGTGGCCAGTTGGTTACAAAGCGTGCAAAGTTGTTTCTGTTTGTGGTCAGTTGTTCACTCAATAAACTATTTTTAAAATGACTTACAAGAATGGTTGGTCTCTAAATTTGCACCTCACACAGAAGGTCTCAGTTAAAAACAATTACTCATATTTATTCTATATGTGCGTTAAATAAGTATTTCTAATTAATATTCAAAAAGTACAGTGATTAAAAATACATAAATGTTTGCACATAGTCCTGTATACTCAATATATAGCAAACAGGCTGTATGTTGTAAAAAATACAAGATTCCAACATTCTCATCCAAATAGAGGCATATACAGTTTTCTTCCTCCCAATGGAACGGGGGCCACAAGGACACTCAATAGGAAATTTGTGTACTTTCCATAGGGACCTAATCCAAACATTTGAAGGCAGATTAGGGAAAATAAAAAAATTTAACTCTTAGTTCAATCTCTCCTATGACATTTAAAACAACTGGACGGGTCTCCTCATAGAACACAAGAATAAATATTGACAAATTTCTCTGGATCCAATCTCGGATAGGTGTAGAGGTATGCCCGGTTTTGAAGGTGTTCACACTTGAAATTATGTCCTTTTTAAAAAAGCTTATTGAAATTCACATTTCACAGGTAAGAGTGGAGCCAATGAGTTTCTAGGGAAGTGACTTCTCCTGTGTCAGGTCTTTGATGGTGGGTCTGGTTAGGGTTCCTACAACTGGAGGTCAAAACATGACAGGAGCCTTTTAGGTGCTGTCAAATGTCAACCGGGTTTCTCAACATATTTTTTGTAATGCACTTTGCTTAAGGTCACTGTACATAAAGGATTTCTTTTTAATTCTGATCAGTCAAATGATAGAATTATGATATAGTTCAGGGGTCTCCATATTTTTGAAAAAAATGGCCAGTGTAATGCCTCAAATTTTAGGGGGCCAAACTGTAGCCAGTGGGAGTAGAAAATGCTCTGGCATTTTTTTTTTTTTTTTAATTTAAATATTTATTAGTTTTTCATAGTATTACAAAATTTCCATAAGAAGAGGACCAAACATACAAATAATCAAAACATTTCTACTTTGCCCCCTTCTAATTACCTCTTTTCTTTCCCTCCCCTCCCAACCCACCTCTACCCCCCACCCCCTCCCTCCCCTCTGCAAGATCACCAATCTCTCAAGACCCACTAACTTTAATTAATTTCCTAGTTTAAAATTTTCTATATTTCTCTTTCATTCCTGATTTTTCCCATTTTTCCCATCGCGAATAGTATATTTCCAACCTATCTTCCTGCATATAGTATGATTTTTCCATTCTGCTAATCTGGTTTAGCCTATTAATCCAATCCTCCTCCATCGGCACCTCTGTCTTCCGCCAAAACTTAGGTATCAACCCTTTTGCAGCACTTAGGTAATACCATACGCCTGATTCTTTATATTTCTTTACTGTTGTCTCAACATTATGCAGGAGGCACATGGTTGGGTCTAACCCTATGTCATTTCCAGTTATTATTTCTATTAATTTAACTATTGTCTTCCAGAAAACCTGAATTTTTGGA
The DNA here is from genome assembly GCF_062004578.1 of Staurois parvus. Classification (NCBI taxonomy): domain Eukaryota; kingdom Metazoa; phylum Chordata; class Amphibia; order Anura; family Ranidae; genus Staurois; species Staurois parvus. The sequence goes on along the minus strand of NW_028318744.1, from coordinate 903,321 downwards.
CATTGCCACCATATGTGGAACACCGTGCCCTCCTCCCCACATCCTCTCCAACACATTTTTGAATTCTCCCCACTCATCTTGTGCTCAGTGCTCGGTGTAATATGCCATCGTGTCAGACATTTATAGTTGATTTCGACGTCTCTCATACTAACACTCTCGTGTACCAATCTAAATATCTTATTCTGTTGATCTTCATCTATCACCACCTCCATATCTCTTTCCCAATTTGTTATAAAAATTAACTTTGTGTCCGTGTCTAATTCTGTGAGGATCCTATAAATTTTTGTAACACCGTGTTTCCCATCCCTACGTGTTTCTAATAGCCTTTCAAACAAATTCCACTCCTTTTTTAATCTCAAAGGTTTTGGGAGATTTCCAATGAAACATTTTAATTGGTGATATTTCCACTCATCTATTCTATTAAACATATCCCCCCCCCTCTCTTTTAATTCTTTAAATGTTCTCAATTCCCCCTCTACCAATACATCTCTCAATTGGATATCTTCTTTTTTAAACCATCTCCCTGATATCTCTTCCTTTCCTGGAGGAAAAAACTCCGTGTTTGCAAGTGGCATTAATATAGAGTTGAATTCCCATTTCATGTGTTTATGTAAATTATCCCATGTCCTTAAAACATTTAAAGTGAAAGTGCTTGTGTTTTCTTTAATTCTTCTATATTGTGCTGGGACCCATATCATCTTACTCAAACTAATTCCACTCAGTTCGTTTTCTATTTTTACCCAACTTTTTCCCTTATGGTTAAATGTCCAGTCATATATTCTTGCTAAAATTACTGCTTTATAATATCTCTTGACGTCAGGTAGTCCCATTCCCCCTTTCTCTTTAGTCCTGCTCAATGTTTCGTATGATATTCTTGGTTTTTTATTCCTCCATATATATCTTGTTAACATTCTTCTCATTATCTTAAAAAACGCCTCTGGGAGTTTAATTGGGACCATTTGAAATCTATAGAGTATTTTAGGTATAATTACCATTTTAACTAGGTTTATACGTCCTAACCATGATGGATTTCCTCCTTCTAATCTTTTTAATTCATCTTTAGTCTCGTTTATCAAAGAAATATAGTTTAATCTATACAGTTGTTTATAAGAAGTAGCCAGTTTTATTCCTAGGTATTTTATATCTTTTTCTCTCCATATAAAGGGGAATTCTTTTTGTAACTTTTCTTTTTCGCTCTTTGGTATATTGATGTTCAGGATCTCTGTTTTTGTTGGGTTAATTTTTAGATTTGATAGTTCACCATACTCCTTCAGGGTCTTCATTATACTTGGTAATGTTATTCGGGGGTTGCCTACATAAAACAATAGGTCGTCCGCAAAGGCCGCTACCTTATGTTCTATATTTTCTATCTGGATTCCCTTTACCGCTCCACTATTCCTTATTATTGACAACAAGGGTTCCAGTGTCAAAACGTACAACAGGGGGGACAATGGGCAGCCCTGTCTTGTTCCGTTGGACATCTCAATGTATTCCGACCTCTCCCCATTTACCGTAATGATTGCAGTGGGCTCCCTATATAAAATACCTATCCACTCCCGCATTCTCTCTCCGATCCCCAGCACTTCCAAGTTGTCCATCATAAAGCCCCAGTCCACTCTATCAAACGCCTTTTCGGCATCAATTGACAGGAGCACCACCGGGGCTTTTCCTTTTCTACTTTTCTGCATAAGCATTAAAGTTCTCAACCCGTTGTCTCTACCCTCTCTCCCTGGGACAAAGCCCACCTGATCTCCATGGATCCATTCAGGCATTAGTTCTTTCAGCCTGTTTGCTAGAACCTTTGCGTACAACTTGGTATCAGTGTTCAATAATGAAATTGGTCTATAGCTAGAGCACTGAGAAGGATCTTTTCCCTCCTTATGAATGAGAACTACATGGGCCTGAAGGGATTCCCTCCTCCCCTCCATCCCACCTCCCAAGTCGTTCATATACTTCTTCAGCTTCGGTAACAGTGATTCACTAAATTTTTTATAGTACTTAACTGTATAACCATCCGGGCCAGGGCTTTTTCCCCCCCCTGTACTTCTTAATGCTGCTTCTATTTCTTCCTGGGAAATTTCCACGTCCAAGGAGTTCAATTGTGTTTCACTGAGTTTAGGTAATCCCGCATTTTTTAAATATATCATCCTTTTTTCGTTAATACCTTCTCTAGTTTCTTTTGGAGCACCTTGATGGCCAATATTATATAACTTTCTATAATACTCCGTGAATACTTTAATAATTTCTTTAGTTGAATGAACCAGCTCCCCCTTAGGACTTTTTATCTTTTCTATATAATTCCTGTTTTTCTTTTTATTCAGGGCTCTCATTAAGTATTTTCCTGGTCTATCTCCCCATCTATATCTTTCACTTAATACTTTGTTATATACTCTTCTCCTCTCCTCTTCCATCAGTCTCTCTAGTTCGTCTTTTTTATCCTTTAACTTCTGTCTTGTTTCTATTGTTATTTTCTTCTTATGTATCTGCTCCAAGTCCAGGATTTCCTTTAGGAGTCCGCTAACCCTCTCTCTTCTTTCTTTTTTCTTCCTTGCTCCCATCGCAATCAAGATTCCTCTTATATATACCTTATGGCTTTCCCATACTGTAGCTGTCGATACTTCCTCTGTCTCATTCTCCTTGAAATATACTTTAATCTCTTCCCTGATCTTCTGTACAATATCCTCATCCAAGAGAAGAGCCTCATTCAACCTCCATCCCAAGCCTCCCGTCCACCTTCTTCCCCATCCTATTTTCATTATGACAGGGGCATGATCCGAGAAAGTTCTTGTCTCTATTTCTATTTTAACCAACAGTTCAATGAATTGATGATCTATCAAAAAGTAATCCAGTCTCGAGTATATCTCATGTGCATTAGAGAAGAAGGTATAGTCTCTGTCTTTCATATGCATTATTCTCCATGAGTCCACCAGTTGGTACTCGTGGATCACCTTCTTCAAAGCTCTCAGAGACCTACCCCCCTCTCTCTGCACAAGGGAGGTTGTATCCTTTTGTGGGTCCATACAAAGATTTAAATCTCCTGCTATAATTAAACGCCCTTTTTTAAAATCATTAAATTTTTTCAACAGACCCTTCAAAAAGATCTCCGGTTTTTTGTTGGGACAATAAATATTGGCTAGTGTACACTCAATTCCCTGTAGTTTACCTTTCAAAAATAGGAATCTGCCCTCCGGATCAGTCTTTCTCTCTTCCAGCTCAAATCTCATATTCTTTGCCAAACCTATTGCCACCCCCTTTGCTCTTTTAATTGGAGAGTCAGCGTAATACCATGTTGGATAATATTTAGATTTTAGTTTAACGTTTGACTCTATCTCAAAGTGTGTCTCCTGTAAAAATACCACTGACGTTGCCCTGTGATGTAACTCTTTAAACAACTTAAATCTTTTCCCGGGACAATTCAACCCATTCACATTATATGTTATAAACTGTATTTCTTCCATCCTTCATAAGTCTGTCTATCTTTCTTCTAATTCGTCTCTTCCTATTAGGCCCAGCTGTCTTGCAGAGTATTAACCCCCCAACCCCTATCCCCCACCCCCTCCCCCACCCCCTCTCTCTTATTTTCCCCCTACCCATTTTTAGGCTTATAAACTGCCTACAAATCATTTGTGGAACTGTTTCCACGGTTGATTTAAAATATTGGGCGTAAGCTCCGCCCATGGACGGCTCACCTCTCCTCCAACCTCCCCAGCTCCCCTTTCTCTATCAACTGGGCTCTACAATACCTTTACTTCCCCCCCTTAACCGGAGCTTCCAGAGGGACCTTCGCTTCTACAGGGGGGATACGAGGGGGGGGGGTGAGGAGAAAAGAGAGAGAAGAAGCAAAGCGTATATTTTACTTAATTCTCCCTCCCCCCTCCCCCCAACCCCAGGACCTCCCTCACCCTCCCCCCGACCCGCTGCCAGTCCTCCTTTCTTGCATTAACCGTATCTCCTTTTTCTTCTTCTTCCCACCCAGCTATCTCCACTCTTTGCAAGTCCAGTCTATCGCAAAAATCTCTCAGTTCGTCCGGGGATCTCAGATATGCTGTGACCCCATTTTTCCAGCCAATTAGAGGTACCGAGGTACCCCATCTATATTGCACTTTCTGTTTTCTCATTTGCTCCAACAGGGGTTTCAGGGATCTCCTTCTCCATAGAGTTTCTGATGTTAAGTCCGCAAAAATTTGAATAGTCCAATCTTTATACTTAATTAATGATCTTCCCTTGATCTTCTTCCAAATCTCATTTTTGACCCCAAATTTCTGGAACATAACAACGATATCTCTCGATCTGTCCCTCTCAGTCTCTTGTTTAAACTTTCCTGTTCTGAACACTCCGTCTAGTTCAATCACTTCTGTTTCAGGACTGTCTCTTATGGAGTTTAAGATTTTATTAACTAGTTCATATAATGTTTCCCCTTTTACAGATTCTGGAATTCCTCGCATCCTGAGATTACACCTTCTTTCTTTATTTTCTTGAATTTCCATCCTATAGAGTAATTTTTTCTGGATTTTCTCCAAATGAGTTGTTTTTTTCCTTAGATTATCTATGGTTTGGTCCTGGGTTTTAACTCTCTCCTCTATTTCTTCCATTCTCGACAGCAAATGCCCTAAGTCGTTTCGAATAACTGTCATTTCACGTTTTATCATTTTCTCCAAACTTTGAAACATTTCTGTCATCTCCTTCTTATTCGGTACTTGTAGTTCACCATCAAGCTCTTTTTTTCCCAAGCCATCCTCTATTTGTTGGCTTCTACTGCTGTTCTTACCCAATGACAATCTAGGACTATTTCCGGGTCTAGTGTCCATTTCCCCTTTAGCACTGTCTCCTTGGGGCCTTTCTGGGGTAGTATTACCATATGATGTAAATTTCCTTAGCGTGCCTGATTGAGACCCTTTGAGCCCTGCTCCCTTAGGACCTTTATTCTTCATATCCTCTATATATCATTTGTCTCCTATATGCTCTAGATGGGGGTATACCTCTCCTTTATGGTTTGTGCTCCAGACAGGTTTGCAGATTATTCTTGTATTTTGCTCTCCTGGGGCACCTGGGACTTTTCTCTTCTAAGCCCAGGGAATCCTCCTCTCTCCTCCTTGACCCCTGGATCCCACTGTCATTCAATAGTCCACTGCACAATAGACCCCCCAAAGCTCTCACTCACCCTTCTCTTCACAAGACGGTGGCTCCAAGCATAAGTGGAGGGCCTTCACATGTCCTGAGGGGGGATTCCTCTGGTCTTCCCACGTAATGCCTCGTTTTTCCTCTCTGGGCTTCGTCCCAGGGATGCAGGGCGGGTCTCCTAATACTCCCAGTTCTCCCCGGATTGAACAGTCTACTGGCCGGGGGCCGCAGGCAACAGCAAGCCAGGAGACATGGCCAGTAACAAGCCGGGGGTTGTATGCAGCAATAGGCCGGGGGTTATGGGCGACAGGGAGCCGATAACAGTAAGCCGGCGTCTCCCTGTCTCATCATGCGGCCGGCCGGCTTCTCCCAGAGATCCTCCGCGGTTGCATACACTCCCCCTCCGCGTCACCTCTCCTCCCAGCCGTCCGGATCCCTCTCTCACGAGGCACCGGAGGAGCCGGCGCGTCACTGCAGCCTCTGTCCTCCTCCCATCTCCGTCTCTCCGGGCTCCATTTCACGCTCTCCAGGCTCCGGTGAGTCGTTCTCTATGGGTCACTAGGGAGGTCGGGAAGCGGGACCTAGCCGAAAGCTAGTGCAGCTCGCTCCCCACAGCCGCCATGTCCAGGCTCCACCCACCAGAAAATGCTCTGGCATTGATGGGAGTAAACAATGGCATAGGCTATGGTCAGTGTGATTAGAAAACTTACATAATTTGTGACAGAGGGAGGAATAGTGCCCCATCATTGGTGTCAATGGGAGGAATACTGCCTCCTCATTGGTGTCAGTGGAAGAATTAGTACCCAATCTACGGTATCAGTGGAAGGAATAGTGCCTTGTATCAATGGAAGGAATAGTGCCCCATCATTGGTGTCAATGGGAGGAATACTGCCTTCTCATAGGTGTCAGTGGAAGAATTAGTATCCCATCTATGGTATCAGTGGAAGGAATAGTATCTCAGTGTTGGTGTCAGTGGGAGAATTAGTTCCCCATCTCTGGTTTCAGTGGGAGGAATAGTGCCTTGTATCAGTGGAAGGAATAGTGCCCCATCATTGGTGTCAATGGGAGGAATACTGCCTTCTCATAGGTGTCAGTGGAAGAATTAGTATCCCATCTATGGTATCAGTGGAAGGAATAGTATCCCAGTGTTGGTGTCAGTGGGAGAATTAGTTCCCCATCTCTGGTTTCAGTGGGAGGAATAGTGCCTTGTATCAGTGGAAGGAATAGTGTCCCATCATTGGTGTTAGTGGAAGGAATACTGCCTCATCATTGGTGTAAGCTGAAGAATTAGTTCCCCATCTATGGTATCAGTGGAAGGAATAGTATCCCAGTGTTGGTGTCAGTGGGAGAATTAGTTCCCCATCTCTGGTTTCAGTGGGAGGAATGGTGCCTTCTATCAGTGGAAGGAAAAGTGCCCCATCATTGGTGTCAGTGGAAGGAATACTGCCTCATGATTGGTGTCAGCAGAAGAATTAGTTCCCCATCTCTGGTGTCAGTGGGAGCAATAGTGCCCCAAGGGATGGATAAAAGCAAGCAAGGGGCCACATCTATGGTATCAGTGGAAGGAATAGTATCCCAGTGTTGGTGTCAGTGGGAGAATTAGTTCCCCATCTCTGGTTTCAGTGGGAGGAATGGTGCCTTCTATCAGTGGAAGGAAAAGTGCCCCATCATTGGTGTCAGTGGAAGGAATACTGCCTCATGATTGGTGTCAGCAGAAGAATTAGTTCCCCATCTATGGTATCAGTGGAAGGAATAGTTTTCCAGTGTTGGTGTCAGTGAGAGAATTAGTTCCCCATCTCTGGTTTTAGCGGAAGATATAGTGCCTTGTATCAGTGAAAGGAATAGTGCCCCATCATTGGTGCCAGCAGAAGAATTAGTTCCTCATCTATGGTATCAGTGGAAGGAATTGTATCCCAATGTTGGTGTCATTGGAAGAATTAGTTCTCCATCTCTGGTGTCAGTGGGAGCAATAGTGCCCTAAGGGCCGGATAAAAGAAAGCAAGTGACCACATCAAGCCCTCGTCCACAGTTTGGAGACCCCTAATATAGTTTATAGTCCAAAGTTGTCAGGATTTCCATGTTTTAAAGTTTCAGTTCATTGATGTATAAGTAGCTCCACATATGCATGTAGATGTGCACACAATGATCGTATATTGGATTCATCCAGCATTGCATTGCTTATGATGATCCTCATAAATGGGAGAACTCTGCTGTAGTATATAAATACATTGCTGATCTACTGCAGACACATTATAAATCTGCTGACCCAAAATCTGTACAGTCTGGAGGAAATAAGAGAAAGGGAAGAGATAACTGAAACCTATAATACATGAAGGGTGTGAATGAGGTTCAGGAGGACAGCATTTTCAATATAAGGCCTTAGCCTCATATTGAAAATTCTGTCCTCCTGAACCTCATTGAATCAAGAACACGGGGACATGACCTCAAACTAGCAGGAGGAACGTTCAAAACTAATCTTAGAAAGTTTTAGTTTGTAGAAAGAGTAGTTGATGCTTGGAAAAGACTTCCAGCAGAGGTAGTGAGTCAGTCAACAGCAAGCAAAAGTGAGTGAGCGGGCAGCACAGTGGCTAAATGGTAAGCAATTCCACCTGGCAGTACTAGGGTTGTTGGTTTGAATCCCAGCCACAACACCACCTGCCTGGAGTTTGCATGTTCTCCCTGTGCCTGCGTGGGTTTCCTCTGGGTACTCCAGTTTCCTCCCACACTCCAAAGACATGCTGGTAGGTTATTTGGCTCCTGTCTAAATTGTCCCTTGTATGTGTATTTATGAATGTGAGTTAGGGACCTTAGAATGTATGCCCCTTGAGGCTTAGGGACCTTAGAATGTATACCCCTTGAGGCTTAGGGACCTTAGATTGTATACCCCTTGAGGGTTAGGAACCTTAGATTGTACGCCCCTTGAGGGTTAGGGACTGATGTGAATGTACAATATATATGTAAAGTGCTGCATAAATTGATGGTGCTATATAAGTACCTGAAATAAATAAATAAGTGAAATAAGATATGCTTGGAACAAATGTAGATTAATGGGGCAGACTTGATAGACCACTTTGTCTTTTTTTACAATCACTCTTCAATGTTTCTGTTTCTACAATTTTCATACAGATGGGAATCCTTAAAGGATAGGTTCACCTTTGGAACATGTTACATGTTCCACCTATTTTTAGGGTGGAACATGTAACATGTTCCAATAGCTACAGCCCCCCCCCCAACAGATAGTACGGGGAAACTTCTCCCCGTACTACCTGTCAGATTTGAACATAGCGTGGCCATGCGGGGCTCCACCCACACGGCCACGTCACTCATTCACCGAGTTCTGTGAATGAGTGCCTACAAGTCCCAGCAGCCTCAGTGGCTGTCGGTTTGTAGTTTTCAATGAACAATGAAGTTTCCTTCAAAGAACATTCTGTACGGCAAGCAGATATTCTGACAGGTCTACAGGAGACCTGCATGATATCAGCGATCTACTGATCGCTGGTGCAATGCTTTACAAGCTTTCCTTCTGCCAAGTCTATGTCTTCAAACATTGCTGTCCATTGTCATATTAGGTGTAACGGAACCGACTCAGACTGCGCTGAGTACTTTCGTTAGATACCGCTTCCCCGTCTGAACACCGACAACAGACACCACAGCCGACCATACAAGACTAGACAACACCAGTCTTGAAGTAAACCAGAAGGTAGACTACTCTATTTGAACACAGATACAAGATATATACACTCAGGGGGCAATCCCCCCTCCCAGCATAATGACACAGGGTGGGGCAATCTACATTTAGTAACAAGAGTCACACAGGTATTCAAACTTCACACCATCAGACAGTCCCATCAGGAGGGAGGGCTGCTGGAGACACCCCCCCCACTAAGCTAATACAAATGAACACATAAATCCAATAATAGTTTGCTCCCAAACCAGACATACAATAGAACAATGGGATGCAACCACATAACACCAAACAATCCACAAGCCCCACAATATTAGCCTACACAATATTAGGACAGAGCACCCTGTACCCCTAACAGGCACAGGGTGACTTACACATAATAGGGATATGTGGAGCTGAGACAGGGGTCTCCCCACCTCTCCAAAGTGAGCTGGGTTCCATGGGCCCCCCACCCAAAGTGACTCCCGTCACATTAGGGTCCTCACAATATCCAAAATTTGATGGTGTAGATGCAAGAAAAAGTTTGATCTCATCCGTCCAATAGCTATCAAACCCTGTTGTTGAAACTGATACAATTGATATCTTTGATATAAACTAAAAGGCGCCTCCTGGAGGAGCAGATTCATAGCTTTGTGTCCTGAAAGGTCCCGCTGGCAGTGACACCAAGTAATGGATAAATAATTGAGGTCTTCATGGAAATCAAGACTCCCCCAAACAGAGCACATTCTTCACCCTTCCTGTAGACACTCAGTAGTCCATAAAGAGGAACATCTTGTGTTTGCCTTGTTGGGTCCTGTAGGAAAAACGCCACACTACAGCCTGATGAGTTGCATCTGTAAAGGTTTCTTCAGAGGGGACATGGCATCTCAATGACAAGGTCTCTTTAAATTATAGGGAAACATAATTCACCGTCTTCACTAAAAAATTTGTATGAAACATAAATGCTTGATTTACGGATGGCTTTGTGTTGAAATCACTGAACAAAATATATTTCTAAGAACGATCCAGTTGATAAGATTGCATTGTTAGATGACTCTTGTTCATTGCTCTTTGTTGGGCATTTCATGGATAAAACAACGGGACATAAAAATATAGAAAATTCCAATACTTACAATACAGGATGAGCAGTACCAGAGGTTTCATAGCTTCTGTGACCTGCAAGAGATGAATGTCTGCTATGACTGAGACAAGTTTCTATTGTACCTCCTGTTCGCTCACACTGACCACAAGCAGGTTGATATCTCCCTTTCAAAAAAAAATTAAACCATTCATATCAGTCTTTGCTGCTTCATACATTTTATTACCCCTACCACAATCACACGGACATACTTAGGGCTGGGCTTGTATGGAAGATGATGGGGTTTACCAGTTTTACTTGTGACTGGAAATCCATGGAAAAGCTCCATTGCACAGCTCTACCATAAGGACAGCTCTGTCTGGCAGGGCAGGAGATGAGATTTTTTTTTTTTTTAATAACAAACATACTTACCTGCTCTGTGCATTGGGTTTGCACAGAGCAGCCCAGATCCTCTTCTTCTTGGTTCCCCACCAGCACTACTGGCTCCTGTGCCTTGACTAGTGCCCCCAATAGCAAGCTGTCAGGAATGGGTTCACCACTGGTGGTGGGACTCATCTGCCGTGTGGGCTGCAGTACCAGGGCTGGCCAGCGGGTGCTCTCAGCAACCAGAAGCTCACTCCTGCAATCAGCCATCACCTGAGGCTGATTGCAGGAGGTGTATTTAAGGAATGGCCAGACCTGCAGTCAGTGCCTTGGTGTATTGTTTCCCATGAGCCCCTGTACCTGGTATCCTGTGTTCCTGTTCCTCTGCCTATCTTCTGTTGCCGACCTCTGCATTGTTGCTGACCGTCTCCTGTGTAACCCCTGGCTTGCCTGACCGTCCTTCTGCCTGACCCTCTGTACCGTGCTGCCCGTGAGTTACTGAACCCGGCTTATGACCCTGACCATTCTCTGCCTGATCCTCTGTACCGCGCTGCCCGTGAGTTACTGAACCCGGCTTGTGACCCTGACCATTCTCTGCCTGCTCCTTCGGTACCTCGCTGCCCGCACGTTGCTGACCTGGCCTGCCTGACTACGCCTTACGCTACCCAGACGATCCATCCATCCATCCTGCATGGGTCCAGCCATCCCTGCTCACACCTTCTGTCTCTTCACATCAGTATATACCTCTGGCGGATCCCTCTACCACGAGCAGGTGTACTTAGGGGCCGCGACCTGGTTCCTGTCTGCTCCAAGTCCATCCCCACTATCATGGGCCCTGGTGAACAAGCAGACTTGGACTTAGACTTCACGCCCTAGGGAATCCTGTCCTGAGGACTGCTAGAGGTACCACCAGACGGTCGTTAACAGAACCATTTGGCCGGCCTGATCATTCCACCTCTCCAACCCGGACTACGCCTGTGTTCCTGCACATACTAAGATTAGTGGAAGGTTGGTTTGTTTACTGTGCGTTGTATATTTGGGTGGCTAATAATAAATTGTATTGTTATTATATCATTCCTGATGCCTGTTACTTCCCTGTGTCAGTCCACACATTTCTGGTCATACCCGGATCCCTTACACAAGCTGTTTGCTATGGGGGCACTGGTGTGTGCGCATTCCCGAGCACATAGAGGTGTGGCTCAACCCCGCCCTCCACTCTCCCTTCATTGGCTCACTGGCTGTGATTGACAGGAGTGGGAACCAAGGGCTCAGCCAATGAGGAGAGAGAGACCCAAGACAGTTGAGGTTCCTATGCACATTGCTGGAACACGACACCACTGATTGGCTCTTTGTGCTTCTTCTTTCACTCCTAGTCTGAGCTCCACTTTAGTGGGGGATGAGCAGGGGTTGGACAAAAATTTGGAAACACTACATGATTTGTAGATGTGAAAATGACGACACGTTTCTTGTTGAAAGCGGAAGTGATATAACATGGGACGGTAGGTGGCATAAACTCCAAACATACAAAGAACACTAGACACACCAAACTGGATTTATACCGCCCGCATTCTTGTTTATTGGTTTTCACAAATATAAACAGTTCACCATAACTCTTTTAATCTATAAAGGTTTTATAACTGTAAAGAAAATCAGCCAAAATCAGTGGGGCGCTCTCCAAATATCCCTCTGGTGACTGGCAAAGACCGCCCCCCCCCCCCAGCCTCCTGCTTAAATAGGGGTCATGGGAAATTCTGTAACCTATCCTAGAGAACCCCTAGAACTTCCAGAACATTCCCAAAAGGTTGACCTTTTTTGACCTATCATACCCCCCTCCATTGATTGATGAATCAATGTGGGGCTTGAAACGTCTATTGCCACCATCCCATGAGGGTAAGAGGGGCCTAAATCTCAGTCTTCCACAGCCTGTGCCAACAAAAACTGTGTAGAAGGAACTCTAGTGAATGCTCCGAAGAGGAGAGAGTGGTGCAACACCCATAAAACGTGGACTGTCGATCCATGGCAGACTGTAATATGGTCAGAGGAATCGAACTGTTCCCAATCACCGAACCTGTTTATGTGTGGTGGAACGCCATCCCAAGCTTACGTCCAGGACTGTCTTGTGCCAATGGTAAAGCATAGTGGTGGGGAAATCGTGGTTTGGGCAGCTATATCTTGGTATTCTGCAGGCCCCATCATCAACCTGGAAAGGTAGAGTCATGCCAGCGACTATGTACAAATTTTCGCCAACCATGTGCACCCCATGGTACAGACATTGTTTCTTGAAGACAGAGCCATTTACCAAGATGATAATGCTCTGTTTCACAAAGCTGGTGTAAAATTGTGAACTCTCACAACTTTCCTGCAGTTGCTAGACCTCAATATCATAGAGCCATTATGGTTGAATTTAAAGAACTAGTTTCGGGCTTGTTTTCCGGGTCCTGTATCTCTGCGAGAACTGGAACTATTTTTGCATGAAGAGTGGTATCGGATTCCATTATCCACCATCCAACACTTACATTTGTCAATTCCCAGAAGAATTTAGGCCGTCTCAGATGCCAAAGGTGGTCCAATACCATTATTAGGTAACAATTTTGTTCTTTTACCCAGTGTTTCCATATTTTTGTTCAATCCCTGTAAGTGGCTAATACCAAGGCAAATTAAAGTACTTACATTGCTTGCATTTAAAAATATATTTAATTATGTACTAAACAATACAGATGTGCATTTATTTTTACTTTTTTTAATATTTGCCTGAAGTTCAGCTTTAATGTAAATATTGTCCCTGGTGGTTAAGGGTTCAGAAGCCGAATATATATTGAAATCCTTGGGGCCCGTACAGTTGCTATACAATGGCAATATGCTGACCTTTGCCTATTGCTCCCATCCAAAGTATTCTGTGTTTTGTTGATCAGCTTACTATTTTGGGCAATTGGGTCTCTTTATTAAACCGCAGTTACAGAACCAAAAGTGAGACTTTCTTTCCACTATCATCTGCTTACATAAACATTTGGGCTTTGATAGATAAATGCTATCACCACTCACCAGATGTGTTGTCGTCAGAGTAGGAAAGAGGAGCTTCACTCGTGAAGATCACCACTGTCCCTAGGCAATTCAAGTGCACACCTACCAAACTGTAAGTCCTCACTGCATTTATAGAGGTCAATGTGGGCATAAGACTCCAAGCAGATGGCAAACTCCAGATAATCCCTCCATATTAGGATAACACTGCCAATATTGTGGTGCTCAGACATAAAGCCACTTCTCCGCACTGCTGCTTGAAGCTGAGGGTTGTAGGAACTGTCTCCATGTGCAGACCAAGTGTTAAGAAGAAAGCCACCACACACCAAAGGGATCACTAGTGTCCATAATAATTGGGAAGGATATTCACAAGCTTGAGACCTCTACGACTAAGAACTATAAGTGAAACACTTTAGAAAGTGGTCCTAGATGAGGGTGGTCAATGTCAAGCTTGTGGATATCCTTCCCAATATATAAGGACACCCAGGGGTGGACTGACAACTCATGGGGCCCCCGGGCAATAGGGGATCATGGGGCCCCTGTGTCCTCTCCCACACTCAAACCACAGCCAAAAAAGCCTATGAAAGGTACCAGGGACATCTCATGGGGCCCCCTACTGACCCCGGGCCCTCGGGCAGTGTCCGAGATCCCCAATGGTCAGTCTGCCCCTGAGGACACCAGTGATACCTCCGGTGTGCGGTGGCTTTCTTCTTACCACGCTTCTGGTAATGTGATCATTAAAAGAGAGAGGACACTCCCATAGTGCAGCAAAGTTATTTATTAATACCAAAGGATAAAAACTTCAAAAGTCAGAAACATAAATGTACATAGAATGCTGTTTTAATAAATAATATTGCTGCACTATGGGAGTGTCCACTGTCTCCTTAACCTTCCATAGTGCCATTGCAGTGCCCCTAAAACTCACAAAGCGACCCCAGGCCTGTGGCCGGTGAGTGTATTTTCTTAAACCAGAATTTAATTTCACTTTAAGCTGCAAAGAGCCTCCAGCCCCCATAGTACTGCACAAACCCCCCCCCCACAGTGCCTCGTAGCTTACCACGGAGCCTCCAGCCTCCAGCCCCCATAGTGCCCCCAAACTCCAACAGTGCCACGAAGAATTAAGGCAGTTCTGATGGCAAAAGGGGGTCCAACCCGGTACTAGCAAGGTGTACCTAATAAAGTGTCCGGTGAGTGTATTTTCTGAAACCAGAATTGAATTTCACTTTAAGCTGCAAAGAGCCTCCAGCCCCCAAAGTGTTGCACAACCCCCCACAGTGTATCCTAGCTTACCACGGAGCCTCCAGCCCCCAAAGTGTTGCACAACCCCCCACAGTGTATCCTAGCTTACCACGGAGCCTCCAGCCCCCATAGTGTCCCCGAACTCCAACAGTGTCCCATAATGAACCCCAGCTCCTGCAAATTCCCCAGACTTTTAGAAAGACCTCCAGGTTCTTTCAGAGACTCCATCCTCCACAACTTTCCACAGGTCCTTCCAGAAACCTTCACCAAGTCTCTCTCTCAATCTTCTCTACAACAACCCCACTCCCAGCAGTGACACCCAGCCCCAGCCCCATACAACTACATATTTTGTATTCCTATTCTTTTGTTGTGTGTGTGTATAAAGTTTTTTTTTCACTGTTGGGCCATGGAAGGTTTGGAAAGAGTTTACCAGGCCCTGGTCTCAATAAGGTTGAAAACCACTGCCTTAGCTGTTTCACCCAACTGAACGGTTACACTACTAACCAGGGGCGGACTGATCATTTGGAAACTCGGGCACTGCCCGCGGGCCCGGGGTCAGTAGGGGGCCCCATGTGATGCCACTGGTACCTTTTTCATAGTTTTTTTGAGTTTGGGCAAGGACACAGGGGCCCCATGAGTTGTCAGTCTGCCCCTGCTACTAACAGTCATTTACTAATGCAATTTCTTCATTGGAGATAACATACTGCTGCATAAAGCCATTTTTTTCTCTTCAATGTCCAAATTTTTGACTATTTAAAGTGACGTCCTGAATGGTGATAGCCTTCCCTTGGCTTGTTGGATGGTGTGTAGGTGCTTACCCAAGGAGATGGTGTCACTGCTCCTCCTTACATGACAGTGTTCATGCCTGGTGATTGGCCACTCTGGAATAAACCTGTCACATGGGGGAGGTCACATATTCCCAACAAAGATAATGGATAAGTGGGTTCTGATGAAGTGGGCCTCTGAAGGAGCATGGATTGGTGAGTATAAGTTGCTGGGGTGGAGACTTGAGGCTATCATATAGCTTGTAGTGGTAGGAAGCATAGTTGGTGCTGTGAGATGCAGAAATTTAGCTTTCTAAAAGTTTTGTGTTTGTTTCACACTCTGCATGGTATGACCATCGGCATTCCTTTCCATTCGCTTTGAAATTCGTGCAACATTATCAGTGAAAATGCACAAAAACATACAAAAAAACTGAAAGAGGTGTTAACACGAAAACATTTTTATTTATATAATATAATACATTAAAAAGTGGAACTAAATT
Source organism: Staurois parvus (assembly GCF_062004578.1). Classification (NCBI taxonomy): domain Eukaryota; kingdom Metazoa; phylum Chordata; class Amphibia; order Anura; family Ranidae; genus Staurois; species Staurois parvus. The sequence continues at coordinate 887,553 of NW_028318744.1, read as the reverse complement.
TTTATTAAAAAAGTTTTTTTTTATTGAATACTGTAAGTAGAATAACATTTTTTGGGGAAAAAAATAGTTTTCCTCTAAGGTCTTGCGAACACTTTAATGTTGGAGGAATAGCAGTAAAACCATGCAGTTGTGTCATCTGAAAGAGCAGTGCACTACTGATTCCATAGTCCATAGTCTACCTTGGAAGCCAGCAAGAGAAGGTGGCTACAATCCTATACTGGGACCATAAAGAACGAACATAGCCATCCCGTAACAGGAAGTGAGATCAGAACTGAGAAAAACAAAGAATTGGAGGAGGCTGAAAGCAATAGAAGGGACTTTTCTGAGTTAATGATACAAAGTTGAATAGGATATACACTTACTGGCCACTTTATTAGGTCCTCCTGTGCAATTGCTTGATAGCACAAATTGCTAATCAGCCAATCACACAGCAGCAACTCAATGCATTTAGTCATCTAGACATGGGGAAGACGACTTGCTGAAGTTCAAACCGAGCATCAGAATGGGGAAGAAAGGATATTTAACTGACTTTGAACATGGCATGGTTGTTGGTGCCAGACGGGCTGGTCTGAGTATTCCAAAAACTGCTAATCTACTGGGATTTCCACGCACAACCATCTCTAGGGTTTACAGAGCATGGTCCAAAAAAGAGAAAATATCCAGTGAGTGGTATTTGGAGGAAAATGCATTGTTGATGTCAGAGGTCAGAGGAGAATGGGCAGACTGGTTTGAAGTGATAGAAAGGCAACAGTAACTCATGTCAATATGGACCAAAATCTCTGAGGAATGTTTCCAACACCTTGTTGAATCTAGGCCACCAAGAATTAAAGCAGTTCTGAAGGCAAAAAGGGAGTCCAACCCGATAGTAAGGTGTATCTCTGCTGAGTAAGAATGAGATCTACTATCAGCAGGGGGCATGAACTTAGCTGACTCCGAGCTACATGTCTGATTTGTTGGGGGTGAGGAGGCATGTCAGACCTCTTCGTTGGGGAGAGGTGTGTTGGACCTCTCTGCCAGGGGCGGATTGACAACTCATGGGGCCCCCGGGCAATAGGGGATCATGGGGCCCCTGTGTCCTTGCCCAAACTCAAAAAAGCCTATGAAAAAGGTACCAGGGGCAACCTGTTCTGAAGTTCTGAAGTCAAAAGGGGGTCCAACTCGGTACTAGCAAGGTGGACCTAATGAAGTGGCCGGTGAGTATATTTTCTTAAACCAGAATTTAATTTCACTTTAAGCTGCAAAAGCAGCAGTTGAGGGTGTATACATCACATGGCTTCTATTCTCTGTTCTCTCTTGCATTTGCCATGAACTAATGCTCACCAAACATGAACGAGGCTAAATGCCTCACAATGGTATGGGTTTTTAGGGGTTAAAACAGACGGAAAGAAGGTGACTACCTCCTCACTACCTTATCAAATGCCCCCCCCCTCCCGATATGGGGGCATTCCTTCTACAGTGGAAGGAAAGAAAATTGCATAATACACTCACGGGTCACTTAATTATGTACACTGTGCTACTGTGTGGTCTTCTGCTGCTGTTGCCCATCTGCTTCAAGGTTTGATGTGTTGTGCGTTCAGAGATGGTATTCTGCATACCTTGGTTGTAACGAGTGGTTATTTGAGTTACTGTTGTCTTTCTATCATCTTGATCCAGTCTGCTCATTCTCCTCTGACCTCAACAAGGCATTTTCAGCCACACAACTGACACTCACTGGATATTTTCATTCTCTGTAAACCCTAGAGATGGTTGTGCGTGAAAATCCCAGAAGATCAGCAGTTTTTTAAAATAGTCAGACTAGCCCGTCTGGCACCAAAAACCATGCCATGTTCAAAGTCACATAAATCCCCTTTCGTTCCCATTCTGATGCTTGGTTTGAACTTCAGCAAGTCGTCTTCACCATGTCCAGATGCCTAAATGCATTGAGTTGCTGCCATGTGATTGGCTGATTAGCAATTTGTGTTATCAAGCAATTGGAGAGGTGTACTTAATTAAGTGGCCGGTGGGTGTATATAGCCTGCCTTAAGCAGCCCATACACTGAGAGAATTTCTTTCCTGCAACCAGTCAGTGTTGACAGCGGAATCCCTCCCGCCGATCCATTGTATTCTCCTGGCAGGGATGGCTGTGATTATCGCTAGTGGCTATACTAGGGTTGCCCCTCATCCCTTTAAAACTGAACACATATTAATGGTTCTGAGGCTAATTTAATGCAGATAAGGCACTAAGTGAGTTTAATCTGCCAGAGAACCTATGTAATTAACCAATTCAATACCGGGCAATTTTACCCCTTCCTGCCCAGGCCAGTTTTCAGGTTTCAGCGCTCTCACACTTTGAATGACAATTGCGCGGTCATACAACATTGTACCCAAACTAAAATGTTATCATTTTCTTCACATAACTAGAGCTTTCTTTTGGTGGTATTTAATAACCGCTGGGGTTTTTATGCTTTGCTAAATTAACAAAAAAGACCAAAAATTTTGAAAAAAAAAAACACGTTTTTCTTTGTTTCTGTTATAAAAGTTTGCAAATCAATAATTGTTCTTCATAAATTTAGGCCGAGATGTATTCTGCTACATGTCTTTGGTGAAAATAACCCAAATTAGGATGTATTATTTAGTCTGTAGGAAAGTTATAGAGTTCACAAACTATGGTATAGATCTGAATATTGATCAATCCTGAAGTACTGACAGCCAATCTAATTTCTTGAGGTATAAGAATGTCAGAACAGTACAGATATCCCCCAAATGTCAGGACAGTACAGATATCCCCCAAATGTCAGAACAGTACAGATATCCCCAAATGTCAGAACAGAACAGATATCCCCCAAATGTCAGAACAGAACAGATATCCCCCAAATGTCAGAACAGTACAGATATCCCCCAAATGTCAGAACAGAACAGATATCCCCCAAATGTTAGAACAGTACAGATATCCCCCAAATGACCCCTTTTTGCAAAGTAGACAGTCAGACGTACTTCATAAGAGGAATGGCAAGTTTTTTGAAGTTGTATTTTTTTTTTCATAATTTTTCGGAAAATTAAAAAATAAAAAAAATTATTTTCACTATTTTTTTTTTTACATACTGTCACCAGTGCAGTACAGCGTCATCATATAACTGGCATGGCGGTGATCAGGGACACTGACTGGTGACAGTGTGAAAAAAATATATATATTTTTTTTTTCTTTTTTTTTTCTTTTTAATTTTTTTATTACATTTTTTTCTTTTTTTTAAGATTTTTTTTTCATATTTCACTATGTCCGAAGTAGTACAATGTTACCATAGTAACATTGTACTACTTTGGGGAAGTGATCAGAATAATTTTTTTTTTTTACACAATTTGCTTATAGCAAAGAATTACTTTGCTATAAGCAAGCATTTACCTGAATGACATCGATTCATTCAGGGTTTTTTTTTGTGCTTAGCTGTGATTTGGCCACAGCTAATCACATGACATGTGCATGTGATTAGCTGTGACCATTCACAGCTAGACACTAGTATACAATGGATGGCATGAATGAAGCCATCCATTGTATACAACTGTCATGTGACCTGCTGTGATTGATCACAGCAGGTCACATGGTACCGGCAACGGGGTACTCAGATCTGTCATCGGCCGTGTTCGAGGTACATGGCCGGTGACAGATCGCGCCGCTGCACAGCTCTGCAAGCGCGTGAACTGCGCATGTGCAGGAGGACGCCATATGGCGCCCTCCCGGAAAGCTAATACATTTTTACGGACGCCATTTTGCCGGGAGTCAAATGGTTAATATGTGTTCCGTTTTAAAGGGATGAGGTGGCAACCCTAGGCTATACTAGCTGCCAACAATAATCACATGTAAAATCCGGCAGGCTGGTTGTACCCAAGTTAATCGATCGATCCGCTTGGTGTATTCAGCCTGCCCATACATGGTTCGACTCGTCTATGGCCGGCCTTACTTTCTTCATATGTTCTCTCTCTGCACCATACAGAACCTATAGACTCTTTAGAAGAACTTTTGCCTGTACAACCCACATGGAAGAAAAATATATTTTAAAAATATCCTTCCCAAATATATTGACATATATTTGAAATACTACAAGTTTGGCCGTATTCAATATATTTCAAATATATATATATCCTCTGTTTCCTCTTGTACCAAATTGTATTGTAACTGTAATGTCCACCTTCATTTTGTAAAGAGCTGTGCAAACTGTTGGAACTATATAAATCCTGTATAATAATAATAATTTTATATATATATATTGCATGTTGAAATGCATTTGTTATATATTACAAAATATATGAAAAATATGTTTAAAAATATATTTTTCTGATTTTTTTTAACATAGAAAAAGGTAATTTTAACATATATTTTTACATATATTTGTAAATGCATTCCAAAAATGTAGATTAAATGTATTTTTAAAGACATACAGTATATTTGAAAATGTATTTTTGAAAATATTTTTCATATATTTTGTAATAAAAAAAGCATTTCAACAAACAGTGTGTGTGTGTATGTATGTGTGTATATATGTGTGTGTGTGTGTGGATAGATAGATAGATAGATAGATAGATAGATAGATAGATAGATAGATAGATAGATAGATAGATAGATAGATAGAAATTTTTGGAACTTTAGTAACAGATTCATTTTCAAGATGACCATGCAAAAAAAAAAAAAAAAACCCAGACGATCATTTATCCGATATTCTCATCATGTGTACGAAGCAGTATATTGGAGACCAGAATGGTGACAATCATCTCTATAGTCTAAGAAATCAGAAGCTACGAGCAGGGGCAGTGTCAGGGAGCGAGGAGCCAGACACACAAGGAGGGGCAATTAAAGGTAGGTTTATTAATATAAAAATAAGACAAGAGTCTAAGCAAGTCCAACAGCAGAAATCGTAGCCAAAGCCGGGGTCAAGAGCCAGGAAGAATCGTCGCCAGAGACGGGGTCAGGAGCCAGGAAGAATGGTCGCCAGAGCCGGGGTCAGAAGCCAAGAAGAATGGTCGCCAGAGCCGGGATCAGGAGCCAGGAAGAATGGTCGCCAGAGCCGGGATCAGGAGCCAGGAAGAATGGTCGCCAGAGCCGGGATCAGGAGCCAGGAAGAATGGTCGCCACAGCAGAGATCAGGAGCCAGGAAGAATGGTCGCCAGAGGCGGGGTCAGAAGCCAGGAAGAATGGTCGCCAGAGCCGGGGTCAGAAGCCAGGAAGAATGGTCGCCAGAGCCGGGGTCAGAAGCCAGGAAGAATGGTCGCCAGAGGCGGGGTCAGGAGCCAGGATGAATAGTCGCCAGAGCCGGGGTCAGAAGCCAGGAAGAATGGTCGCCACAGCAGAGATCAGGAGCCAGGAAGAATGGTCGTCAGAGCCGGGATCAGGAGCCAGGATGAATGGTCGCCAGAGCCGGGATCAGGAGCCAGGAAGAATGGTCGCCACAGCAGAGATCAGGAGCCAGGAAGAATGGTCGCCAGAGGCGGGGTCAGAAGCCAGGAAGAATGGTCGCCAGAGCCAGGGTCAGAAGCCAGGAAGAATGGTCGCCAGAGCCGGGGTCAGGAGCCAGGAAGAATAGTCGCCAGAGCCGGGATCAGGAGCCAGGAAGAATGGTCGCCACAGCAGAGATCAGGAGCCAGGAAGAATGGTCGTCAGAGCCAGGGTCAGAAGCCAGGAAGAATGGTCGCCAGAGGCGGGGTCAGAAGCCAGGAAGAATGGTCGCCAGAGCCGGGGTCAGAAGCCAGGAAGAATGGTCGCCAGAGGCGGGGTCAGGAGCCAGGATGAATAGTCGCCAGAGCCGGGGTCAGAAGCCAGGAAGAATGGTCGCCACAGCAGAGATCAGGAGCCAGGAAGAATGGTCGTCAGAGCCGGGGTCAGATGCCAGGAAGAATGGTCGTCAGAGCTGGGGTCAGAAGCCAGGAAGAATGGTCGCCAAAGCCGGGGTCAGAAGCCAGGAAGAATGGTCACCAGAGCCGGGATCAAAAGCCAGGAAGAATGGTCGCCAGAGCCGGGGTCAGAAGCCAGGAAGAATGGTCGCCAGAGCCGGGGTCAGCAGCCAGGAAGAATGGTCGCCAAAGCCGGGGTCAGAAGCCAGGAAGAATGGTCGCCAGAGCCGGGGTCAGAAGCCAGGAAGAATGGTCGCCAGAGCCGGGGTCAGAAGCCAGGAAGAATGGTCGCCAGAGCCGGGATCAGGAGCCAGGAAGAATGGTCGCCAGAGCCGGGGTCAGAAGCCAGGAAGAATGGTCGCCAGAGCCGGGGTCAGAAGCCAGGAAGAATGGTCGCCAGAGCCGGGGTCAGGAGCCAGGAAGAATAGTCGCCAGAGCCGGGGTCAGGAGCCAGGAAGAATGGTCACCAGAGCCGGGGTCAGAAGCCAGGAAGAATGGTCGCCAGAGCCGGGATCAGGAGCCAGGAAGAATGGTCACCAGAGCCGGGGTCAGAAGCCAGGAAGAATGGTCGCCAGAGCCGGGATCAGGAGCCAGGAGGAGTCTTAGCCAAAGCCGAGTCGGTATCCAGGAAAGCAATGAGTAGCTAAACAGGAGCTTGCTGCTGTGCAAGAGACAGGACACGAATGCAATGGACAGCCACAAACAGCAGACTTATATGTGATAAGCCGCCACCTCCTGGGAGGAGCCGCAGAGGGCTGAAAGTATAAAGGATCCCACAATGCTTTGCAGACACCTAAGATGGATGCCAGCACATGGAGCAGCACAAGGTCTGAGGAAAGGTAGGACCTTGACAGGCAGACTGACAACTCATGGGGCCCCCGGGCAATAGGGGATCATGGGGCTACTGTGTCCTTGCCCAAACTCAAAAAAGCCTATAAAAAAGGTGCCAGCGGCATCTCATGGGGCCCCCTACTGACCCCGGGCTACGAGCATTTCATCACTTCAGTTTCTCAGGATATAAAGAGCGCCATTTGTAAATTGGGAAAGCATCTGATAACACCGATCTTGGTTCGATTAGATAATGTAAGGGCAGATGAGATATCTAGAGTCTGATAGAACCCAGATTTCTCAAAAAAGAATATATGACAATGCCCATTGAAGTTATCGGGGATATTTGCATTTCTTGTGATAGCATTAAAAGTGATAAAAAAAATTAAAGGGACAGTGTAAAAATAATTAAAAAAACTCAAAGTAACTTAAAATCCCCCTCCCCCCCCCCCCCCACGTGCACACCTTTGTGCACGAGCGTTGACCCTGTGCCGATATGTAAACAGCGGTTGCACCATGCATGTGAGGTATCGCCGTTAACGTCAGATCAAGGGCAGTAATTCTAACAGTAGACCTCCTCTGTAAATCTAAAATGGTAGCTTGTAAAGGCTTTTAAAACGTTGCCTATGCATATTAAAAATGTATGCAGTTTGTCATCATTGCACGGGGCATGCACAGTTTTAAAGCATGTCACGTTTGGTATCTATTTACTCGGCATACCATCATCTTTTACATCTTACCAAATAATTGGCCAATATATTGTGTTTTTGTGCATTAAAAGTAAAAAAAGTGTATTTATTTTTTTAATTTGCTTTTGAAAAATCGCTGCGCGAGTACTATGTGACATAGAAATTTGTAGTACCCACCATTTTATTCACTAGGGTGTCTGTTTTAAAAAATATATATAATGTTTGGGGGTTTAACCATTAGCCGCCCGGCCAATGGCCATTTGGCGGCGGCAAAAGCGCTTCGGCATTCTGGGTGCATGCAGTTCGCGCGGCTGCAGAGCCGCGCAGTGGCGCGATCTGTCACCGGCCGTGTACCTCGGACACGGCCGATGACAGATCTGAGTACCGGCCCCCGTTGCTGGTACCATGTGATTTGCTGTGACCAATCACAGCAGGTCACATGACAGTTGTATACAATGGATGGCTTCATTCATGCCATCCATTGTATACTAGTGCCTAGCTGTAAATGGTCACAGCTAATCACATGCACATGTCATGTGATTAGCTGTGACCAAATCACAGCTAAGCACAAAAAAAAAAAAAAAAAAAAAAAAAAACCTGAATGAATCGATTTCATTCTCATAAATGCTTGCTTATAGCAAAGTAATTCTTTGCTATAAGCAAATTGTGTAAAAAAAAAACTGATCACTTCCCCAAAGTAGTACAATGTTACTATGGTAACATTGTACTACTTTGGTCATAGTAAAATATGAAAAAAAAATCTTAAAAAAAAATAAAAAAAATGTAATAAAAAATTAAAAATAATTAAAAAAAAAATATATATATATATATATTTTTCATACTGTCACCAGTCAGTGTCCCTGTTCACCGCCATGCAAGTTATATGATGACGCTGTACTGCACTGGTGACAGTATGTAAAAAACAAAATAGTGAAAATAATTTTTTTTAATTTTTTAATTTTCCGAAAAATTATGACAAGAAAAATACAACTTCAAAAAACTCGCCATTCCTCTTATGAAGTACGTCGGACTGTCTACTCTACAAAAAGGGGTTATTTGGGGGATATCTGTACTGTTCCGACATTTGAGGGATATCTGTACCATTCTGACATTTGGGGGATATCTGTACCGTTCTGACATTTGGGGGATATCTGTACCGTTCTGACATTTGGGAGATATCTGTACCGTTCTGACATTTGGGAGATATCTGTACTGTCCTGACATTTGGGAGATATCTGTACCGTTCTGACATTTGGGGGATATCTGTACCGTTCTGACATTTGGGAGATATCTGTACCGTTCTGACATTTGGGAGATATCTGTACTGTCCTGACATTTGGGAGATATCTGTACCGTTCTGACATTTGGGGGATATCTGTACCGTTCTGACATTTGGGGGATATCTGTACTGTCCTGACATTTGGGGGATATCTGTACTGTCCTGACATTTGGGGGGATATCTGTACTGTCCTGACATTCTTGGACCTCAAGAAATTAGATTGGCTGTCAGTACTTCAGGATTGATCAATTTTCAGATCTATACCATAGTTTGTGAACTCTATAACTTTCCTACAAACTAAATAATACATCCTAATTTGGGTTATTTTCACCAAAGACATGTAGCAGAATACATCTCGGCCTAAATTTATGAAGAACAATTATTTATTTGTAAACTTTTATAACAGAAACAAAGAAAAACGTGGGTTTTTTTTCAACATTTTTGGTCTTTTTTTGTTAATTTAGCAAAAAATAAAAACCCCGGCGGTGATTAAATACCACCAAAAGAAAGCTCTAGTTGTGTGAAGAAAATGATAAAATTTTAGTTTGGGTACAATGTTGTATGACCGCGCAATTGTCATTCAAAGTGTGAGAGCGCTGAAACCTGAAAACTGGCCTGGGCAGGAAGGGGTAAAATTGCCCGGTATGGAAATGGTTAAATTGATGTCCTAGCAAAATATACAGATTTTTTTTTTTCACGTGAACAAAAGTGTCGGAAAAGGCTTGGTCTTCAGGTGGTTAGAAGAGCGAATGATGAATGGCATAAACTACTAATGCTGGGCATAAAATGCCCCCACCCCCCAAAATTACCCCTTTTTGGAAAGTAGACACCCCAAACTATTTGCTGAGAGGCACGTTGAATCAATAGAAGAATTTATTTGTTTACCACAAGTTTTTGGAAAATGACAAAAAAAGTTTGTTTTTTTTTCCACAAAATTGTCACTTAAATGATTTATTGCTCACACATGCCATGGGTATATGTGGAATTACTCCCCAAAATACATTCTGCTACTTCTCCCGAGTATGGGGGTACCACAGGTGAGAGACATTTTGGCAAAATAAAAAGCGCACAGGTGATCAAATACCACCAAAAGAAAGCTCTATTTGTGTGAAAAAAAGGACATAAATTTCATTTATGTACCGTATTGCATGACCGCGCAATTGTCCGTTAAACCAGTGCAGCGCTGTATAGCAAAAAAATGGTGTAAATTGCAGCGTCTATACCATAGTTTGTAGACGCTATAACTGTCACACAAAGCAATCAATATACACTTATTGGGATTTTTTGGACCAAAAACATGGAGCAGAATACATTTTGGCCTAAATGTATAACTAACTTTGAGATTATTATATATTTTTTAGAGCCGAAAGTACAAAATATTTTTTTTCTTCAAAATTTTCGGTCTTTTTTTGTTTATAGCGCGAAAAATAAAAAGCGCACAGGTGATCAAATACCACCGAAAGAAAGCTGTATTTGTGTGAAAAAAAGGACGTAAATTTCGTTTGGGTGCAGCATTGCATGACCGCGCAATTATCAGTTGAATTAGCGCAGCGCCGTGTAGCAGAAAGAGGCGTGGTCAGGAAGGGGGGTAAATCCTGTAGAGGGCAAGTGGTTAATGCTAAAAAGGGGGGTAATAAAAAGTCCCCATTTTGGTGGTTCCAGCTCCAGATAAAAAGGTCTTAACCCACATAATGCAGAAAGAATGAAAAGAAAGCAGAAATGCGCGCGCTACTAAGTGTGTAAGTTTAATGGTAAGTAAAGAGTTAATAATGAAATGCACTCCCTGTGTAAGGGAAGATAAGGCGTGTCACCATGTTCCCAGAAGAATCTCCCCCCAGGAAAGGCTTTCCGAATTGCTCAAATGACCGAAAATGAATGGTAAAAATGTGGCGTCTCAAATCCCCATTCAGGCATAGAGAGCAGGAGATGGGCATGAAAAGTTGACGGAGGCGGGTCTCGAACCTACGAGGCGTTGAGCTCAGTACACTGTGCTGTGCACGTAACCACTATACTACGGCCACTTCCGGTTTCAGTCCCCATCAAACTGCCCTTTGATTTGAATATGACGTAGCTATAGAGCAGCGCTTAACTGCCTCCTGCCTGCTAGATGAGGAAATGCCGGGTGGAAGGCGGTTCTGTACGTAGCGGGGCTGCGGAGACCGACTAATCGTGCGTGAAAACGGCACATGCGCACTTGGATTAGGGAATATAAAACTTCCGACCGCCGCGCTGCGTGCCCTCTTAGCCGCGCATGCGCAGTTAGAGTCGAAAGATGTCAAAGGGCCGTTTGGTACATCATGTATTCGGCGGTGGTCGTAGCTTAGTGGTTAGCGAACCAGTCTACTGAGCGCATGGTCGTAGGTTCGAGGCACACCTCTGTCACTCAGGCTGCAGGGTGGTAGGTTATAAGGCTCCATTCCGGATGAGTACACCGAAGCTCCTTAGGCAGTCTGGGTGAGTCTGTTAAGAGCCCAGCTCCTCCGTCTGTGGGCTCGCTGTGGGTTTGAGACGACACCTACATCGCCAACATTTTGTCACTTTCTCACATTTCATCCATTCCGACTGCATTTCATTATTAACTTCCCATTAAACTTTACTTCCCTTCCCTTCTTTACTTCCCATTAAACTTACACACTTAGTAGCGCGCGCTTTTATGCTTTCTGTTCATTCTTTCTGCATTATGTGGGTTAACACCTTTTTATTTGGAGCTGGAACCACCAAAATGGGCACTTTTTATTACCCCCCTTTTTTAGCATTAACCACTTGCCCTCCTGAGGATTTACCCCCCTTCCTGACCACGCCTCTTTCTGCTATTCCACGCTGCACTAATTCAACTGATAATTGCGCGGTCATGCAGTGCTGCACCCAAACCAAATTTACGTCCTTTTTTTCACACAAATACAGCTTTCTTTCGCTGGTATTTGATCACCTGTGCGCTTTTTATTTTTGGCGCTATAAACAAAAAAAGACCGAAAATTTGGAAGAAAAATGATATTTTTTACTTTCGACTATAAATAATATATAATAAACTCAAAGTTAGTTTTACATTTAGGCCAAAATGTATTCTGCTCCATGTTTTTGGTCCAAAAAATCCCAATAAGTGTATATTGATTGCTTTGTGTGAACGTTATAGCGTCTACAAACTATGGTATAGATACTGCAATTTACACCTTTTTTTTGCTATACAGCGCTGCACTGGTTTAACGGACAATTGCGCGGTCATGCAATACGGTACATAAATTAAATTTATGTCCTTTTTTTCACACAAATAGAGCTTTCCTTTGGTGGTATTTGATCACCTGTGCACTTTTTATTTTAGGCGCAATAAACAACGTTTTGAAGAAAAATACATTTTTTGTAAAAATTGGTATTTTTTCATTTGTCATAAAAAATATCCAAAAAAACTACAATTTCGTCATACATTTAGGCCAAAATGTATTCTGCTCCATGTTTTTGGTCAAAAAAATCCCAATAAGTGTATATTGATTGCTTTGTGTGACAGTTATAGTGTCTACAAACTATGGTATAGATACTGCAATTTACACCTTTTTTTGCTATACAGCGCTGCACTAGTTTAACAGACAATTGCGCGGTCATGCAATACGGTACATAAATGAAATTTATGTACTTTTTTTCACACAAATAGAGCTTTCTTTTGATGGTATTTGATCACCTGTGCGCTTTTTATTTTTGGCGCTATAAACAAAAAAATTTTGAGAAAAAAAAATTCTTTTTTTAAAAAACGATATTTTCTCTTTTCTGTTATAAAAAATATAAAAAAAAACGTAAATTTTGTCATAAATTTAGGCCAAAATGTATTCTGCTCCATGTTTTTGATTAAAAAAAATCCCAATAAGTGTATATTGATTGCTTTGTGTGAAGTTATAGCGTCTACAAACTATGATATAGATCAGCAATGGGCAAACTACGGCCCGCGGGCCGTATACGGCCCGGCGGACCTTTTAATCCGGCCCGCGGAGCTAGGCTCCCCTCACAGTCCGCCCTGAAGACCGATGTAGCATGAAAATCTGTCTCCTATGAGGATCTGTCCCCCTCGACGTATCTGCGCATGTGCCGGAGATCGCCGATTGGCTGCTAATGCCTGAAACTGGCACATGCGCAGATACGTCGAGGGGGACAGATCCTCATAGGAGACAGATTTTCATGCTGCACCGGACCGGCGCGGGACACGGCGAGAGGAACGCGCGGAGCAAAGGTAAGTGAATTGACACAGGGGGGACTTGGGGACTTAATATGGGGGATGAATTAATATGGGGAATGAATTACTATATGGGGGATGAATTACTATATGGGGGATGAATTACTATACGGGGGATGAATTACTATATGGGGATGAATTACTATGGGGGATGAATTACTATGGGGGGTGAATTACTATATGGGGGATGAATTACTATATGGGGGATGAATTACTATATGGGGGATGAATTACTATACGGGGGATGAATTACTATATGGGGATGAATTACTATGGGGGATGAATTACTATGGGGGGTGAATTACTATATGGGGGATGAATTACTATATGGGGGATGAATTACTATATGGGGGATGAATTACTATATGGGGGATGAATTACTATGGGGGATGAATTACTATATGGGGGATGAAATACTATGGGGGATGAATTACTATATGGGGGATGAATTACTATGGGGGATGAATTACTATATGGGGGCTGAATTACTATGGGGGATGAATTACTATATGGGGGATGAATTACTATATGGGGGATGAATTACTATGGGGGATGAATTACTATATGGGGGATGAATTACTATTGGGATGAATTACTATGGGGGATGAATTACTATATGGGGGATGAATTACTATATGGGGGATGAATTACTATGGGGGATGAATTACTATATGGGGGATGAATTACTATATGGGGGATGAATTACTATATAAGGGATTAATTACTATGCTTACTATGGGGGAATATTACTATACTTACTATGGATGACACATACACATAATTCATCTACTCTTGGTCCGGCCCCCGGGTCCAATATATGAACCCATTGCGGCCCTCGAGTCAAAATTACTATATGGGGGATGAATTACTATATGGGGGATGAATTACTATGGGGGATGAATTACTATATGGGGATGAATTACTATGGGGGATGTATTACTATATGGGGGATGAATTACTATGAGGGATGAATTACTATGGGGGATGAATTACTATATGGGGATGAATTACTATGGGGGATGTATTACTATATGGGGGATGAATTACTATGGGGGATGAATTACTATATGGGGGATGAATTACTATATGGGGGATGAATTACTATGGGGGATGAATTACTATATGGGGATGAATTACTATATGGGGATGAATTACTATGGGGGATGAATTACTATGGGGGATGAATTACTATAGGGGGGATGAATTACTATATGGGGGATGAATTACTATATGGGGGATGAATTGCTATGGGGGATGAATTGCTATGGGGGATGAATTAATATGGGGGATGAATTAATATGGGGGATGAATTACTATATGGGGGATGAATTACTATGGGGGATGAATTACTATATGGGGGATGAATTACTATGGGGGATGAATTACTATGGGGGATGAATTACTATATGGGGGCTGAATTACTATGGGGGATGAATTACTATGGGGGATGAATTACTATATGGGGGATGAATTACTATATGGGGGATGAATTACTATGGGGGATGAATTACTATATGGGGGATGAATTACAATAGGGGGGATGAATTACTATTGGGGGGATGAATTACTATGGGGGATGAATTACTATATGGGGGATGAATTACTATATGGGGGATGAATTACTATATGGGGGATGAATTACTATATGGGGGATGAATTACTATGGGGGATGAATTACTATATGGGGATGAATTACTATATGGGGATGAATTACTATGGGGGATGAATTACTATGGGGGATGAATTACTATAGGGGGGATGAATTACTATATGGGGGATGAATTACTATATGGGGGATGAATTGCTATGGGGGATGAATTGCTATGGGGGATGAATTAATATGGGGGATGAATTAATATGGGGGATGAATTACTATATGGGGGATGAATTACTATGGGGGATGAATTACTATATGGGGGATGAATTACTATGGGGGATGAATTACTATGGGGGATGAATTACTATATGGGGGCTGAATTACTATGGGGGATGAATTACTATAGGGGGGATGAATTACTATATTGGGATTGAATTACTATGGGGGATGAATTACTATATGGGGGATGAATTACTATAGGGGGGATGAATTACTATGGGGGATGAATTACTATATGGGGGATGAATTACTATATGGGGGATGAATTACTATGGGGGATGAATTACTATATGGGGGATGAATTACTATATGGGGGATGAATTACTATGGGGGATGAATTACTATATGGGGGATGAATTACTATATGGGGGATGAATTACTATATGGGGGATTAATTACTATGCTTACTATGGGGGAATATTACTATACTTACTATGGATGACACATACACATAATTCATCTACTCTTGGTCCGGCCCCCGGGTCCAATATATGAACCCATTGCGGCCCTCGAGTCAAAAAGTTTGCCCACCCCTGGTATAGATACTGCAATTTACGCCATTTTTTTTGCTATACAGCGCTGCACTAGTTTAACGGACGATTGCGCGGTCATGCAATATGGTACATAAATGAAATTTATGTACTTTTTTTCACACAAATAGAGCTTTCTTTTGGTGGTATTTGATCACCTGTGCGCATTTTATTTTTGGCGCTATAAACAAAAAAATTTTGAGAAAAAAAAATTCTTTTTTTAAAAAACGATATTTTCTCTTTTCTGTTATAAAAAATATCAAAAAAAACGTAAATTTTGTCATAAATTTAGGCCAAAATGTATTCTGCTCCATGTTTTTGATTAAAAAAAATCCCAATAAGTGTCTATTGATTGCTTTGTGTGAAGTTATAGCGTCTACAAACTATGATATAGATCAGCAATGGGCAAAATACGGCCCGCGGGCCGTATACGGCCCGGCGGACCTTTTAATCCGGCCCGCGGAGCTAGGCTCCCCTCACAGTCCGCCCTGAAGACCGGTGTAGCATGAAAATCTGTCTCCTATGAGGATCTGTCCCCCTCGACGTATCTGCGCATGTGCCGGAGATCGCCGATCGGCTGCTAATGCCTGAAACTGGCACATGCGCAGATACGTCGAGGGGGACAGATCCTCATAGGAGACAGATTTTCATGCTACACCGGAACGGCGCGGGACACGGCGAGAGGAACGCGCGGAGCAAAGGTAAGTGAATTGACACAGGGGGGACTTGGGGACTTAATATGGGGGATGAATTAATATGGGGAATGAATTACTATGGGGGATGAATTACTATGGGGGATGAATTACTATATGGGGGATGAATTACTATATGGGGGATGAATTACTATGGGGGATGAATTGCTATATGGGGGATGAATTACTATGGGGGATGAATTACTATATGGGGGATTAATTACTATGGGGGATGAATTACTATAGGGTGGATGAATTACTATAGGGGGGATAAGTTACTATGGGGGATGAATTACTATAGGGGGGATGAATTACTATGGGGGAAGAATTACTATATGGGGGATGAATTACTATGGGGGATGAATTACTATAGGGGGGATGAATTACTATATGGGGGATGAATT
Organism: Staurois parvus; assembly: GCF_062004578.1. Classification (NCBI taxonomy): domain Eukaryota; kingdom Metazoa; phylum Chordata; class Amphibia; order Anura; family Ranidae; genus Staurois; species Staurois parvus. The sequence continues at coordinate 871,177 of NW_028318744.1, read as the reverse complement.
ACTATGGGGGGTGAATTACTATAGGGGGGATGAATTACTATGGGGGATGAATTACTATGGGGGATGAATTACTATATGGGGGATGAATTACTATGGGGGATGAATTACTATATGGGGGATGAATTACTATAGGGGGGATGAATTACTATATGGGGGATGAATTACTATATGGGGGATGAATTACTATATGGGGGATGAATTACTATGGGGGATGAATTACTATATGGGGGATGAATTACTATGGGGGATGAATTACTATATGGGGGATGAATTACTATGGGGGATGAATTACTATGGGGGATGAATTACTATGGGGGATGAATTACTATATGGGGGATGAATTACTATAGGGGGGATGAATTACTATGGGGGATGAATTACTATATGGGGGATTAATTACTATGCTTACTATGGGGGAATATTACTATACTTACTATGGATGACACATACACATAATTTATCTACTATTGGTCCGGCCCCCGGGTCCAATATATGAACCCATTGCGGCCCTCAAGTCAAAAAGTTTACCCACCCCTGATATAGATAATGGAATTTACACAGATTTTACTTTCTGACTGCCCATCACATTTCTTGAGGTGCTAAAATACCAGGATAATACAAACACCCCTAAATGACCCCTTTTCGGAAAGTAGACACCCTAAGCTATCTGCTGAAAGGCATATTGAGTCCATGGAAGATTTTTTTTTTTCCACAAGTTTCTGGAAAATGACAAAAGTACATTCTGCTACCTCTTCCGAGTATGGGGATACCACGTGTGAGACTTTTGGGAGCCTAGCCACATACAGGAGCCTGAAATCCAATGACCACTTTGAAAACCTGAAGGTGTGTAACTTCTTCAGTTCACTTCCTCACTACCTATCACAGTTTTGAAGGCCCTGAAATGCCAGGATAACACCAACCCCCCCCCCCCATGACCCCTTTTTGGAAAGTAGACACCCCAAGGAATTTAAAAAAAGGTGTGGTGATTATTTTGCAGAGCTCATTTTTACTCACAAGGTCTTGAAATATAAAAAAGGAAAAGAAAAAATATGTTTTTGTTTTCTTTTTCTTAAATTTTCGAAAACTTGTGGCAACAAACGAGATCTGCAAAATACTCACCATGCTTCCTATCAAATTCCTTGGGGTGTCTACTTTCCAAAAAGTTGTCATTTGGGGGGGGGGGGGGTTTGGTGCTATCCTGGCATTTCAGGGCCTCCGATACTGTGATAGGTAGTCAGGAAGTGTAACGAGGAAATAAAGAACTTTAAAAGCCTGAAGGTGAATATTGGATTTTGGGGTCCTGTACTTGGCTAGACTGCCAAAACGCCTCTCACATGTGGTACCCCCATACTCAGAAGAACTAACTGAATTTTTTTGGGGAGTAATTCCACATATACCCATGGCATGTGTGAGCAATAAATCATTTCAGTGGCAATTTTGTGTAAAAAAAAGGTTAGCTGTTCTAACTTTCCCCAACTATACTAAAAAAAAGCCTTTTTTTCGTCAGTGTCACATTGGAGAGATTCCCCATCCCCACTAACAGCACCAACCTGAAAGAGTCTCATGATCCTTTCTTCGTCTATCCAAAATTAATTAAAGCATTTTGGCAAAAGTTGGGCTTTCATATTTTGGGTCTAAATTATTTCCTTTCGTCATGTGCCAAAAAGGTCAAGTTGACTGTTTCCTTAGCAATGGCTGTAGTGTAGTGGTTAGCACGCCAGTCTGCGAAGCGTAGGTTTGAGGCACACCTCTGTCACTTCGGACTCCGGGGTAGTAGGTTATAGGCCCCCTTTCTGGCCGTTCACACCGAAGCTCCGTCGACAACCTGGATTGATTGGTTAAGAGCCCAGCTCCTTCCTCTCTCTGTGCTTACCTGTGGATCTGAGACGCCATTGCCAGACTTTTTTACCATTCAGTTTCTGTCATTTGATCTATTCGGAAAGCCTTTCATAGTCCCAGCAGAATGAATGGGGATTTCACACGCCACATTTTTACCATTCACTTTCTGGCATTTGATCAATTCGGAAAGCCTTTCCTGGGGGGAGATTCTTCTGGGAACATGGTGACACGCCTTATCTTCCCTTACACAGGGAGTGCATTTCATTATTAACTCTTTACTTCACTTATACACTTAGTATCGCGCGCTTTTCTGCTTTCTTTTCATTGTTTCTGCATTATGTGGGTTGAGACCTTTTTATCTGGAGCTGGAACCACCAAAATGGGGACTTTTTATTACCCCCCTTTTTTAGCATTAACCACTTGACCTCCTGAGGATTTACCCCCCTTCCTGACCACGCCTCTTTCTGCTATTCGGCGCTGCACTACTTCAGCTGATAATTGCGCGGTCATGCAGTGCTGTACCCAAACGAAACTTACGTACTTTTTTTCACACAAATAGAGCTTTCTTTTGGTGGTATTTGATCACCTGTGCGCTTTTTATTTTTCGCGCTATAAACAAAAAAAGACCAAAACTTTGGAAGAAAAATGATATTTTTTACTTTCGACTATAAATAATAAACTCAAAGATAGTTATAAATTTAGGCCAAAATGTATTCTGCTCCATGTTTTTGGTCCAAAAAATCCCAATAAGTGTATATTGATCGCTTTGTGTGAACGTTATAGCGTCTACAAACTATGGTATAGATACTGCAATTTACACCATTTTTTTGCTATACAGCATTGCACTAGTTTAACAGACAATTGCGCGGTCATGCAATATGGTACATAAATAAAATTTATGTCCTTTTTTTTAACACAAATAGAGCTTTCTTTTGGTGGTATTTGATCACCTGTGCGCTTTTTATTTTTGGTGCTATAAACAAAAAAATTTTGAGAAAAAATATTTCTTTTTTTAAAAAAACGATATTTTCTCATTTCTGTCATAAAAAATATCCAAAAAAACTGTACCAGTTGAGCCATTTCTTAGCCATTTGATATAATAAAGGATATACCAAGGATCTTTACTGGTGTGCTGGCTTTGCTTGTTTTGTTACTGAAGTGGTTGAAGTGGCTGAGGTTGAAGTGGCTGAGGTTGAAGTGACTTATTGTTACTGAAGTGGCTTGCAGAGGCTGAAGCTGAGCACCATTGTTCTCTGATGAATGGAATTGGGCAAAGTGATTAAGGGCAGCTGTCTTACTGTCTTGTTTCTCCAAGGTATATATAGCATAGAGGGTCCACTATCTATTATTGTCCAAGTCAGCAACAGACTAAATTTGTAGTTTAAAAACAGTCAGAATGTGCAGAACTAATGCTGGGCCTCCTTAATAGACAGCCCAGCTTCCGCTGTTAACATGTAAGCACCATGTAATTTAATATTTATTTGTAAAATAATGATTTTATTAAAAAAAAGAAAACTAATGAAATATAAAATCAGTTAAGAAATCTAAGGTGTCAAAAAAATTAAAGTCAACCAAAAACTGAAATCACCCTGAAGAAGTCACGTGACCAGTGATGCAACGCATCGGGAGGAGCCTAATGACGTCACTTCCGGTGTTGCGCAAACCGGAATTTGCGATGTAAGGAACTGTTTTGGTTGATGGATATATACACATGCTTGTTATTTTATTATCTTTGTGAATTCCTTTTCCAATTTATTAAAGCGGTTTATTTTTTTATGGGGTTGCACTATGATATGTTCTCTTTCCTCTTGATCATACACCATCCCATTGGGAATTGTCCAAGACAGCAATTCAGACTATATTTTTAGTTTAAAAACAGTCAGAATGTGCAGAGCTAATGCTGGGCTTCCTTAATAGACAGCCCAGCTTCAGCTGCTAACATGTAAGCACGGTGTATTTAATATTTATTTGTAAAGAATGATTTTATAAAAAAAAAAACTGAACGAAATATAAAATCGGTTAAGAAACCTAAGCTGTCAAAAAAATTATTTCAATAAATATATATATATATATATATATATACATACACATACACACACTGCATGTTGAAATGTGTTTTTTTATATATTACAATATATGAAAAATATTTTTAAAAATATATGTTTTTTAAAATCTTTTCTTCAGATTTTTTTTAATATATAAAAAAGTTATTTTAACATATATTTGTAAATGCATTCCAAAAATGTAGATTAAATGTTATTTTAAAGACATACAGTATATTTGAAAATGTATTTTTAAAAATATTTCTCATATATTTTGTAATAACAAAGCATTTCAACATACAGTATATATATATATATATATGGGAATTTTTGGAACTTTAGTAACCGCTTCGTTTTCGAGATGGCCATGCGAAAAAACAACCAGACGATAATTCATCCGATATTCTCATCATGTGTACAAAGCAGTAGATTGAAAAAGAATAATATCATTAATGAGCTCATTAGCGCCCCTGTTTATAACGACCACCCACGTGGAATACAACCGAAATTGTAGTATTTCCAGTATATGTCAATATATTTGGGAGGAATATTTTTCAAATATATTTAAAATATATTTTTCTTCCATGTAGGAATCCATGGGTGGCTGAACATCACTGAAATGGCGGCACGCTGTGAGATGGCATACCTGCTTTTAGTCTCACTCGGAGTGACAATCCTACAGTTGTTTTAGTAACTTTCCTTAAGTCCGCATTACTAAATTATGAAAATGTCACAAAATACAGCATCGTGTTTTTTATTATGATACCTTTTCGCATTGAAATACAATCCTTGAGCTCCAGGTGACTTGGCCTAGGCTGCAATGCTGTAAGCAGCTTGTCCTCAGTCACCTTTGATGATGCCATTCCAGTGATATGAGTCAGAGACGTGAGGGTTACTTTCCCGCATGGCTAGTTTGTCCCGGTCCGCACTGTGGGGTTTGGATCTTACACTTTGCAAAACATTTCAATGTTTTTTAATTACAAACCCAATATTCCCAATACACATGTTCCTGCAGATGGCTATTCAGTATAGCTGGATGTTGTAGTGACTACAGGCCGAGATCCGTAGACAGTCCAAGTGAAGAAATGTCACCAGCACACCAAGGATTCCTCAAGAATGGGTCCGAAGTGTCAATTTGTAGTCACATAAACACAAGGAAACGTTTTTGAACCACGCAGGGCCCCTTCGTCAGGCAAGTGAGGCCTGATGATGAGGCTTTGCATGGCTTCGAAGCGTTGCCTTGTGTTTATCATATGACCATTGAAAGCTTTGGACCCATTCTTGAGGAATCCTTGGTGTGCTGGTGACATTTCTTCACCTGTTTTTTAGTTATTGTTTTAAATGTAAGCACTCTGGGCAGATATTGCCTCTTTTCCCGTCTCTGTGACACCTACTATATACAAGAATTGGAGGGGTGCAATTGTCCCCGGGACCAAAGTGCACAGACTGCAATAAAAGCACTGTTATTATTATTATTATACAGGATTTATATAGCGCTAAAGGAATTAAACTGAAAACAGTCAGAAGTCAGTGTATTAATGTTCGTGGTTTCTTATAAAAGGGTGCAAACTTCCAAAGCTCTTGCGGCCTCAAATAATAGCAATGCGCACTCACCAGAAACGCATGGGTTATGCGCATGTAGGAATAATCATTCCAGATGTCAGATCCTCCAAAGTTCAGATGGCAGGCATTCCTCTCACGGTGGGTCACCGAAGACTCAAAACCGGATCCTGAGGTCCCCTTTAAGGTCAATCAGGCACTCCACATTGGTGGTGAAACTCTCTCCTCTGAATGGTACAGGCACCTTCTCTGTGGGGGTAACAGCTCCACAAAGGAGCCCCAGAAAAACACAGGTGCTAGAGATAGTGTAGTATGTTTAGGAAAATGTATTTGCCTCAGCATAGAATACAGGGTAGCATGCAGATCCAGACCCATAAAAGGTTAAAAATAGGATTAGGAAGGTAGAAATACTGACCCTAGTAAAGATGTCCGCCGAGCCTCCTTGTGGCTCCGGCGGTACGAATGACGTCACGCTCTGCTATTGCTACCTTCCTAATCCTATTTTTAACCTTTTATGGGTCTGGATCTGCATGCTACCCTGTATTCTATGCTGAGACAAATAAATTTTCCTAAACATACTCAGAGATCGCCTAAAAGTGAGCAGAGTAGGCGATAGTCTGATAAATTGGGGTAGAGAGTTCCAGAGGATGGGGGAAGCTATGGAGAAGTCCTGGAGACGAGCATGGGAGAAGGAGTGGAGTGGAGGGACTGGCAGAGAGGGATGGAGGACACTGAGTGGAGGCCAGTGGAGGGATTGGCAGAGAGGGGTGGAGGACACTGAGTGGAGGCCAGTGGAGGGATTGGCAGAGAGGGATGGAGGACACTGAGTGGAGGCCAGTGGAGGGATTGGCAGAGAGGGGTGGAGGACACTGAGTGGAGGCCAGTGGAGGGATTGGCAGAGAGGGGTGGAGGACACTGAGTGGAGGCCAGTGGAGGGATTGGCAGAGAGGGATGGAGGACACTGAGTGGAGGCCAGTGGAGGGATTGGCAGAGAGGGGTGGAGGACACTGAGTGGAGGCCAGTGGAGGGATTGGCAGAGAGGGGTGGAGGACACTGAGTGGAGGCCAGTGGAGGGATTGGCAGAGAGGGATGGAGGACACTGAGTGGAGGCCAGTGGAGGGATTGGCAGAGAGGGGTGGAGGACACTGAGTGGAGGCCAGTGGAGGGATTGGCAGAGAGGGGTGGAGGACACTGAGTGGAGGCCAGTGGAGGGATTGGCAGAGAGGGGTGGCAGATACTTTGCTTTTGCTGTGTCCTATCTCTAGTCTAATCCTAGTTTTATAACCATTGCTGTGTACATTTGTTTGTGTGTGTTTCTTTCTGTTTTTTTTTTTTTCCCAACATCTCTTTTAACATTCTGCTAAAACTTTGTGAAATAGTACTGCCTGGACCTTGAAGAAGGGGACATACCCCGAAAGCTTGTCCTCAAAATTGTATGTTAGTGCAAATAAAAAAAGTATCACATCAGTACTCAATTGTTTCTATTTAAAAAAAATAATTTTTGTTTGTCATTTTCCAAAAACTTGTGGTAAAAAAATAAATTCTTCTATTGATTCAACGTGCCTCTCAGCAAATAGTTTGGGGTGTCTACTTTCCAAAAAGGGGTCGTTTTGGGGGGTGGGGGCATTTTCTGCCCAGCATTAGAAGTTTATACCACACATCACTCACTCTTCTAACCACCTGAAGACCAAGCCTTTTCTGACACTTTTTGTTCACTTGAAAAAAATCAGTATTTTTTGCTAGGAAATTAATTTAAACCCCAAACATTATATATTTTTTTTTAAAACAGACACCCTAGTGAATAAAATGGTGGGTTCTGCAATTTTTTATGTCACATAGTACTCACGCAGCGGTTTTTCAAATGCAATTTTTAAAACAAAAATACACTTTTTTTACTTTTAATGCACAAAAACACAATATATTGGCCAATTATTTGATAAGATGTAATAGATGATGGTATGCCGAGTAAATAGATACCAAACTGCATACATTTTTAATATGCATAGGCTACGTTTTAAAAGCCTTTACAAGCTACCATTTTAGATTTACAGAGGAGGTCTACTGTTAGAATTACTGCCCTTGATCTGACGTTAACGGCGATACCTCACATGCATGGTGCAACCGCTGTTTACATACCGGCCCAAAATACTTTTTTTTTTTTACACAAAATTGTCACTTAAATGATTTATTCCTCACACATGCCATGGGTATATGTGGAATTACACCCCAAAATACATTCTGCTACTTCTCCTGAGTATGGGGGTACCACATGTGAGAGACATTTTTGCAGTCCAGCCAAGTACAGGACCCTAAAATTCAATATTCACCTTCAGGCTTTTAAAGTTCTTTATTTCCTCATTACACTTCCTAACTACCTATCACAGTTTCAGAGGCCCTGAAATGCCAGGATAGCACCAAACCCCCCCCCCCTCCCAAATGACCCCTTGTTGGAAAGTAGACACTCCAAGGAATTTGATAAGAAGCATGGTGAGTATTTTTCAGATCTTGTTTGTTGCCAAATGTTTTTGGAAAATGAAGAAAAAAAAAACATATTTTTTCTTTTCTTTTTTTATATTTCAAAACCTTGTGAGAAAAAATTTGATCTGAAAAATACTCACCCAGCCTCTTTTTAAATTCCTTGGGGTGGAACAAACAGGGATCATTTTGCGGAATTTACTGCTATCCTGACATTTCAGGGTTTCCGAAACTGTGATAGGTAATGAGGAAGTGTAATGAGGAAGTTACGCACCTTCAGGCTTTCAAAGTATTCATTGGATTTCAGGCTCCTGTATGTGGCTAGGCTCCCAAAAAGTCTCACACATGTGGTATCCCCATGCTCGGTAGAGGTAGCAAAATGTATTTTGGGGTGTAATTCCACATATACCCATGGCTTGTGTGAGACATAAATCATTTAAATGGCAACTTTGTGCAAAAAAAAAAAAATGTTTTTGTCATTTTCCAGAAACTTGTGGGAAAAAAAAAAATCTTCCATGAACTCAATATGCCTCTCAGCAGATAGCTTAGGATGTCTACTATCTAAAAAGGGATCATTTGGGGGTGTTTGTACTGTCCTGGTATTTTAGCACCTCAAGAAATGTGATAAGCAGTCAGAAAGTGAAATCTGTGTAAATGTATCTATATCATAGTTTGTAGACGCTATAACTGTCACACAAAGCGATCAATATACACTTATTGGGATTTTTTTGACCAAAAACATGGAGCAGAATACATTTTGGCCTAAATGTATGACGAAATTTTAGTTTTTTTGGATATTTTTTATGACAAATGAGAAAATACCAATTTTTTACAAAAAAATTCTTTTTCTTCAAAACTTTGTTTATTGTGCCAAAAATAAAAAGCGCACCGGTGATCAAATACCACCAAAGGAAAGCTCTATTTGTGTTGAAAAAAGGACCTAAATTTCATTTATGTACCGTATTGCATGACCGCGCAATTGTCCGTTAAACTAGTGCAGCGCTGTATAGCAAAAAAATGGTGTAAATTGCAGTATCTATCCCATAGTTTGTAGACGCTATAACTGTCACACAAAGCAATCAATATACACTTATTGGGATTTTTTGGACCAAAAACATGGAGCAGAATATATTTTGGCCTAAATTTATAACTGACTTTGAGATTATTATATATTATTTATAGCCGAAAGTAAAAAAATATCATTTTTCTTCCAAATTTTCGGTCTTTTTTTGTTTATAGCGCGAAAAATAAAAAGCGCACAGGTGATCAAATACCACCGAAAGAAAGCTGTATTTGTGTGAAAAAAAGGACGCAAATTTTGTTTGGGTGCAGCACTGCATGACCGCGCAATTATCAGTTGAATTAGCGCAGCGCCGAATAGCAGAAAGTGGTGTGGTCAGGAAGGGGGGTAAATCCTGTAGAGGGCAAGTGGTTAATGCTAATAAAGGGGGGGTAATAAAAAGCCCCCATTTTAGTGGTTCCAGCTCCAGATAAAAAGGTCTCTACCCACATAATGCAGAAAGAATGAAAAGAAAGCAGAAAAGCGCGCGATACTAAGTGTGTAAGTTTAATGGTAAGTAAAGAGTTAATAATGAAATGCACTCCCTGTGTAAGGGAAGATAAGGCGTGTCACCATGTTCCCAGAAGAATCTCCTCCCAGGAAAGGCTTTCCGAATTGATCAAATGACCGAAAGTGAATGGTAAAAATCTGGCGTGTGAAATCCCCATTCATGTAAAGAGAGCAGGAGATGGACATGAAAAGTTGACGGAGGCGGGTCTCGAACCTACGAGGCGTTGGGCTCAGTACACCATGCCGTGCACTTAACCACTATACTACGGCCACTTCCGGGTTCGTCCCCCGTCAAACTGCCCTTTGTTTTGAATATGACGTAGCTATAGAGCAGCGCTTAACTGCCTCCTGCCTGCTAGATGAGGAAATGCCGGGTGGAAGGAGGTTCTGTACGTAGCGGGGCTGCGGAGACCGACTGATCGTGCGTGAAAACAGCACATGCGCACTTGGATTAGGGAATACAAAACTTCCAACCGCCGCGTGCCCCCTGAGCCGCGCATGCGTAGTTAGAGTCGGAAGATGTCAAAGGGCCGTTTGGTACATGTATGTATTCGGCGATGGCCGTAGCTTAGTGGTTAGCGAACCAGTCCGCTGAGCGCATGGTCGTAGGTTCGAGGCACACCTCTGTCACCCAGGCTGAGGATTAGTAGGTTATAGGCTCCACACCGGATGAGTACACCGAAGCACCTTAGACAGTCTGGGGGAGTCGGTTTAAGAGCAATATCCTCTGACTGTGGGGCTCGCTGTGGATTTGAGACGACACCATCGCCTACACTTTTGAACATTCACTTTCTCACATTTCATCCATTCCGACTGCATTTCATTATTAACTCTTTACTTCCCATTAAACTTACACACTTAGTAGCGCGCGCTTTTATGCTTTCTGTTCATTCTTTCTGCATTATGGGGGTTAACACCTTTTTATCTGGAGCTGGAACCACCAAAATGGGCACTTTTTATTACCCCCCCTTTTTTTAGCATTAACCACTTGCCCTTTACAGGATTTACCCCCCTTCCTGACCACGCCTCTTTCTGCTACTCGGCGCTGCACTAATTCAACTGATAATTGCGCGGTCATGCAATGCTGCACCCAAACGAAATTTACGTCCTTTTTTTCACACAAATACAGCTTTCTTTCGGTGGTATTTGATCACCTGTGCGCTTTTTATTTTTTGCGCTATAAACAAAAAAAGACCAAAAATTTGGAAGAAAAATGATATTTTTTACTTTCGGCTATAAATAATATATAATAATCTCAAAGTTAGTTATAAATTTAGGTCAAAATATATTCTGCTCCATGTTTTTGGTCCAAAAAATCCCAATAAGTGTATATTGATTGCTTTGTGTGAACGTTATAGCGTCTACAAACTATGGTATAGATACTGCAATTTACACCTTTTTTTGCTATACAGCGCTGCACTAGTTTAACGGACGATTGCGCGGTCATGCAATACGGTACATAAATGAAATTTATGTCCTTTTTTTCACACAAATAGAGCTTTCCTTTGGTGGTATTTGATCACCTGTGCGCTTTTTATTTTTGGCGCAATAAACAAAGTTTTGAAGAAAAATAAATTTTTTGTAAAAAATTGGTATTTTCTCATTTGTCATAAAAAATATCCAAAAAAACTAAAATTTCGTCATATATTTAGGCCAAAATGTATTCTGCTACATGTTTTTGGTTAAAAAAAATCCCAATAAGTGTATATTGATTGCTTTGTGTGAAGTTATAGCGTCTACAAACTATGGGATAGATAATGGAATTTACACAGCTTTTACTTTCTGACTGCCCATCACATTTCTTGAGGTGCTAAAATACCAGGATAATACAAACACCCCCAAATGACCCCTTTTCGGAAAGTAGACACTAGAGATGAGCGAAGTATTGAAAAATTCGATTCGACTGATTCGGCGAATTCGTGGACAATATTCGATTCGAGTCGAATATATTCGCTGTGAATTTAACTTAAAAAAGGGTGTTTCTAGGCTTCAGAGAGACTTAATATTAGTGCAGAACACTGTACCTTTAATTTAAATGCCCTTGGAGTCTGCTGGGGAAGAGAAATAATACTGTCACTCAGTATGACATGCAGATGAGTGCCGTCGATCTTAGAATCACCGCACACTTCACTCATTTGGCCAGTCACGGGGCCAAAACCAGTGTTTGGAGCCACAGTGTGGCGGTGGAGGCAGCAGCAATGGGAGGCCATACAGCAACCTATGACAAAATGGAAACCAGCAGGAGTGTGAGGAGACCTGAAAGTGGCACATGGCAGAGTGGGAGCAATGGGAGGCGGTACAGGGACCCAGGTCACACTGTGGACCCAGCAGCAGCGTGACCAGGCGGTACGGGGGCCCATGGCCGATGTGGGGCCTGGCGGCACCTATGGAAGGCCTGTAATCTGCCAGCACCCTATGACAAAATGGAACCCTGGGCTGGGGCAGGCAGAACCCCCGTATCTTTATCACGGTTTTCCCAGGCCACCGAATGGCGACGCTGCATATGCTGACGCAACGCTGTAGTCCCAACATGGGCCCCCTGGCCACGCTTGACTTTCTGGCCACATAGTCGACATACGACTACGTTTACTTCCTCGGGCGGCTTGACGAAAAATTGCCACACCGCCGAGTAGGAAACTTTGCCCACGCTACTCCTCACTGGCTGACTGCTACTTCCTCCGTGCGCACCGGCACCACTACTGGCCGTGGTGGTAGGCTGCAGTGGAGCTGGTGCTCTACTCCGTGTCTGTTTGCCTCCACTGACACTGCTGCGACCCTGCTGCCTCCTGGCAGCAGCAATGGGAGGCCGTACAGGGACCCATGACACACTCTGGACCTGGCAGCAGCATGAAGAGGCGGTACAGGGGCCCATGGCAGATTACGGGCCTGGCGGCACCTATGGGAGGCCTTTAATCTGCCAGCAACCTATGACAAAATGGAAAACCGCAGGAGTGTGAGGAGACCTCAAAGTGGCACATGGCAGAGTGGGAGCAATGGGAGGCCGTACAGGGACCCAGGTCACACTGTGGGACCAGCAGCAGCGTGACCAGGCGGTACGGGGGCCCATGGCCGATTTGGGGCCTGACGGAACCTATAGAAGGCCTGTAATCTGCCAGCAACCTATGACAAAATGGAAAACCGCAGGAGTGTGAGGAGACCTCAAAGTGGCACATGGCAGAGTGGGAGCAATGGGAGGCCGTACAGGGACCCAGGTCACACTGTGGGACCAGCAGCAGCGTGACCAGGCGGTACGGGGGCCCATGGCCGATGTGGGGCCTGGCGGCACCTATGGAAGGCCTGTAATCTGCCAGCAACCTATGACAAAATAGAAAACCGCAGGAGTGTGAGGAGACCTCAAAGTGGCACATGGCAGAGTGGGAGCAATGGGAGGCCGTACAGGGACCCAGGTCACACTGTGGGCCCAGCAGCAGCGTGACCAGGCGGTACGGGGGCCCATGGCAGATTTGGGGCCTGGCAGCACCTATGGGAGGCCTGTAATCTGCCAGCAACCTATGACAAAATGGAAAACCGCAGGAGTGTGAGGAGACCTCAAAGTGGCACATGGCAGAGTGGGAGCAATGGGAGGCCGTACAGGGACCCAGGTCACACTGTGGGACCAGCAGCAGCGTGACCAGGCGGTACGGGGGCCCATGGCCGATGTGGGGCCTGGCGGCACCTATGGGAGGCCTTTAATCTGCCAGCAACCTATGACAAAATGGAAAACCGCAGGAGTGTGAGGAGACCTCAAAGTGGCACATGGCAGAGTGGGAGCAATGGGAGGCCGTACAGGGACCCAGGTCACACTGTGGGACCAGCAGCAGCGTGACCAGGCGGTACGGGGGCCCATGGCCGATGTGGGGCCTGGCGGCACCTATGGAAGGCCTGTAATCTGCCAGCAACCTATGACAAAATGGAAAACCGCAGGAGTGTGAGGAGACCTCAAAGTGGCACATGGCAGAGTGGGAGCAATGGGAGGCCGTACAGGGACCCAGGTCACACTGTGGGACCAGCAGCAGCGTGACCAGGCGGTACGGGGGCCCATGGCAGATTTGGGGCCTGGCAGCACCTATGGGAGGCCTGTAATCTGCCAGCAACCTATGACAAAATGGAAAACCGCAGGAGTGTGAGGAGACCTCAAAGTGGCACATGGCAGAGTGGGAGCAATGGGAGGCCGTACAGGGACCCAGGTCACACTGTGGGCCCAGCAGCAGCGTGACCAGGCGGTACGGGGGCCCATGGCCGATGTGGGGCCTGGCGGCACCTATGGAAGGCCTGTAATCTGCCAGCAACCTATGACAAAATGGAAAACCGCAGGAGTGTGAGGAGACCTCAAAGTGGCACATGGCAGAGTGGGAGCAATGGGAGGCCGTACAGGGACCCAGGTCACACTGTGGGACCAGCAGCAGCGTGACCAGGTGGTACGGGGGCCCATGGCCGATGTGGGGCCTGGCGGCACCTATGGGAGGCCTTTAAACTGCCAGCAACCTATGACAAAATGGAAAACCGCAGGAGTGTGAGGAGACCTCAAAGTGGCAAATGGCAGAGTGGGAGCAATGGGAGGCCGTACAGGGACCCAGGTCACACTGTGGGACCAGCAGCAGCGTGACCAGGCGGTACGGGGGCCCATGGCCGATGTGGGGCCTGGCGGCACCTATGGGAGGCCTTTAATCTGCCAGCAACCTATGACAAAATGGAAAACCGCAGGAGTGTGAGGAGACCTCAAAGTGGCACATGGCAGAGTGGAAGCAATGGGAGGCCGTACAGGGACCCAGGTCACACTGTGGGACCAGCAGCAGCGTGACCAGGCGGTACGGGGGCCCATGGCCGATGTGGGGCCTGGCGGCACCTATGGAAGGCCTGTAATCTGCCAGCAACCTATGACAAAATGGAAAACCGCAGGAGTGTGAGGAGACCTCAAAGTGGCACATGGCAGAGTGGAAGCAATGGGAGGCCGTACAGGGACCCAGGTCACACTGTGGGCCCAGCAGCAGCGTGACCAGGCGGTACGGGGGCCCATGGCCGATTTGGGGCCTGGCGGCACCTATGGAAGGCCTGTAATCTGCCAGCAACCTATGACAAAATGGAAAACCGCAGGAGTGTGAGGAGACCTCAAAGTGGCACATGGCAGAGTGGAAGCAATGGGAGGCCGTACAGGGACCCAGGTCACACTGTGGGCTCAGCAGCAGCGTGACCAGGCGGTACGGGGGCCCATGGCCGATTTGGGGCCTGGCGGCACCTATGGAAGGCCTGTAATCTGCTAGCAACCTATGACAAAATGGAAAACCGCAGGACTGTGAGGAGACCTCAAAGTGGCACATGGCAGAGTGGAAGCAATGGGAGGCCGTACAGGGACCCAGGTCACACTGTGGGACCAGCAGCAGCGTGACCAGGCGGTACGGGGGCCCATGGCCGATGTGGGGCCTGGCGGCACCTATGGAAGGCCTGTAATCTGCCAGCAACCTATGACAAAATGGAAAACCGCAGGAGTGTGAGGAGACCTCAAAGTGGCACATGGCAGAGTGGAAGCAATGGGAGGCCATACAGGGACCCAGGTCACACTGTGGGCCCAGCAGCAGCGTGACCAGGCGGTAGGGGGGCCCATGGCCGATGTGGGGCCTGGCGGCACCTATGGAAGGCCTGTAATCTGCCAGCAACCTATGACAAAATTGAAAACCGCAGGAGTGTGAGGAGACCTCAAAGTGGCACATGGCAGAGTGGAAGCAATGGGAGGCCGTACAGGGACCCAGGTCACACTGTGGGCTCAGCAGCAGCGTGACCAGGCGGTACGGGGGCCCATGGCCGATTTGGGGCCTGGCGGCACCTATGGGAGGCCTTTAATCTGCCAGCAACCTATGACAAAATGGAACCCTGGGCTGGGGCAGGCAGTACCGCCGTATCTTTATCACGGTTTTCCCAGGCCACCGAATGGCGACGCTGCATATGCTGACGCAACGCTGTAGTCCCAACATGGGCCCCCTGGCCACGCTTGACTTTCTGGCCACATAGTCGACATACGGCTACGTTTACTTCCTCGGGCGGCTTGACGAAAAATTGCCACACCTCCGAGTAGGAAACTTTGCCCACGCTACTCCTCACTGGCTGACTGCTACTTCCTCCGTGCACTCCGGCACCACTACTGGCCGTGGTGGTAGGCTGCAGTGGAGCTGGTGCTCTACTCCGTGGCCGTTTTCCTCCACTGACACTGCTGCGACCCTGCTGCCTCCTGGCAGCAGCAATGGGAGGCCGTACAGGGACCCATGAGAGACTCTGGACTTGGCAGCAGCATGAGGAGGCGGTATATAGGGGCCCATGGCAGATTAGGAGCCTGGCAGCAGCTATGGGAGGCCCGTAATCTGCCAGCACCCTATGTCAAAAAATTCAACACACCAGCAGTGTGAGGAGACCTGAAAGTGGCACATGGCATGAGAGACTGTGGACCTGGCAGCAGCATGAGGAGGCGGTACAGGGGCCCATGGCAGATTAGAGGCCTTGCAGCAGCTATGGGAGGCCCGTAATCTGCCAGCACCCTATGTCAAAAAATTCAACACACCAGCAGTGTGAAGAGACCTGAATGTGGCACATGGCAGAGTGTGGCGATGGAGACAGCAGCAATGGGAGGCCGTACAGGGACCCATGAGAGACTCTGGACTTGGCAGCAGCATGAGGAGGCGGTACAGGGGCCCATGGCAGATTAGGGGCCTGGCAGCAGCTATGGGAGGCCCGTAATCTGCCAGCACCCTATGTCAAAAAATTCAACACACCAGCAGTGTGTGAGGAGACCTGAAAGTGGCACATGGAAGAGTGTGGCGATGGAGACAGCAGCAATGGGAGGCCGTACAGGGACCCATGAGAGACTCTGGACTTGGCAGCAGCATGAGGAGGCGGTATATAGGGGCCCATGGCAGATTAGGGGCCTGGCAGCAGCTATGGGAGGCCCGTAATCTGCCAGCACCCTATGTCAAAAAATTCAACACACCAGCAGTGTGAGGAGACCTGAAAGTGGCACATGGCATGAGAGACTGTGGACCTGGCAGCAGCATGAGGAGGCGGTACAGGGGCCCATGGCAGATTAGGGGCCTGGCAGCAGCTATGGGAGGCCCGTAATCTGCCAGCACCCTATGTCAAAAAATTCAACACACCAGCAGTGTGTGAGGAGACCTGAAAGTGGCACATGGCAGAGTGTGGCGATGGAGACAGCAGCAATGGGAGCCCGTAATCTGCCAGCACCCTATGACAAAAAATGGAACACACCAGCAGTGTGTGAGGAGACCTGAAAGTGGCACATGTTTGTGGCATGATTCATGGCGGATTTAGTCAGTTGTGTCAGGAACTGGTGGTTTGAAATCCAGACTAATCCACGCCTGATTCATTTTCACAAACGTGAGTCTCTCCACACTTTGGGTGGACAGTCGTGTCCTCCGCGGAGTTACAATACCTCCTGCCGCACTAAACACGCGCTCCGATGCCACGCTACTGGCCGGGCATGACAGCCTTTCAAGGGCAAATTCAGCTAGTTGGGGCCAAAGGTCAAGTTTCGTTGCCCAGTAGTCAAGGGGATTGTCTACCTCGGTTGGCAGGGTGCTGTCCAAGTAGGCCCAAGCCTGTTGTTTGAGCTCCTGCTCCAGGTCCACCTGATGCTGCTGCTGCTGCTGCTGCGGCTGGTTAGTAGTTTCCTCACTGTGCTGGTGAAGAAAGCTACTCATCATCGACTGCAGACTGAGGCAGCCGCTGCTGGTGGAGCTGCCACTGCTCCTACCACCCCACCCCTCCCCTGCTGCCATGGCAGCGGAACGCGAGCGCACAGGGCCCACAGTGTCTGAGGATGGACGTTGGCGCACAAAGGCAGAGACCAACTGACTACATAGGTGGTTTTTATAGTACGTAATTTTGGCCTCCCTCTCAGCAGGTGTGAAAAAGGCCACCATTTTGGAACGATAGCCAGGGTCCAACAAGGTGGACAGCCAAAAGTCATCCCTCTGTCTGATGGTTATTATTCGGCTGTCGCTACGCAAGCAACCGAGCATGCTATGGGCCATTTGCGCCAAGGAATGCGAGGGACTCCCTGCCTCCATCTCCACAGCATACTGCCACGGTGCGTCTGGGTCCTCTGTCTCCTCCTCCTCCTCCTCTCCCAGATGCTCCTGCTCCTCCACTCCTGTCCGCTGAGTGGAAAAACCACCCATTTCACTCAATAATTCCTGAGCACAAATGTCCTCCTCTACCTCCTCCTCTTCTTCCTGTCCTGGCCCCACAGGGGTCATGTGGCGTTGAGATCTGTGCGCCACGTCTACCGCACCCTGACCAGCCATTGTTAACAGCATTTGTTCAAGGACGTGCAACAGAGGAATGACGTCGTTCATCCCATAGTCCTGCCGACTCACGAATAGCGTGGCCTCCTCAAAGGGCCTGAGCAAGCGGCAGGTGTCACGCATGAGCTGCCAATGGCTGACATCGAAGTTACACAGGGAGTACCTTTATCCGCTTGTAACATCAGGAAATCGGTGATGGCCTTTCGCTGCTCGTAAAGGCGGTCTAACATGTGTAGGGTTGAATTCCACCTTGTTGCAACGTCGCAGATCAGGCGATGCTGTGGAATTCCGTTCTGCCGCTGCAGCTCAATGAGGGTGTGCTTTGCGGTGTAGGAATGGCTGAAATGCATGCAAAGTTTACGTGACATTTTAAGGATGTCTTGCAGTGGGATGGTGGATTTTAGGAACCGCTTGACAACCAGATTGAACACGTGAGCCATGCATGGCGCATGGCACAACCTTCCTTGACGCAGAGCAGACACCATGTTCTTTCCGTTGTCGGTCAACATGGTTCCGATTTTCAGTTTGCGCGGAGACAGCCATCTGTCGATTTCTCTGTTCATTACACTCAGAAGTTCCTCCCCTGTGTGACTACGTTCGCCAAGGCATACCAGGTGCAGCACAGCGTGACACCGTTGCGCCCTGCACATGTGATATGCCGGTCGGGTAATGGGACTTGGCACGGGGGTGGTGGCTGAGGACACGGCGGAAGAGGAGGTGGTAGAGGCGGACATGTTTGCTGGACCAAGGACGTGCAAACGTGGAGGCAAAAGCGTCGTGACCTGTCCAAGTTGCTGGTGCGGCTGTGCCGGCACCACGTTCACCCAGTGGGCCGTAAATGACATGTACTGTCCCTGACCGTAGTTACAGCTCCACACGTCGGCGCTGCCGTGCACTTTGGCAGAGACCGACATGCTCAAAGACTGGCCCACCATCTCTTCTACATGTGAATGCAGGGCTGGCACTGCCTTTTTGGCGAAGAAATGACGGCTTGGCACTCTCCACCGCGGCGCGGCACAAGCCATCATTTCTCGGAAAGGTGCTGAGTCCACCAGTTGGAAAGGGAGGGACTGCAGCACCAGCAACTTGGACAGGAGGACGTTCAGCTTTTGCACCGTCGGGTGCGTGCTCGCAAACTGTTGTCTCTTGGAAACGGATTCCAAGAAAGACTGCTGACGGAATCCGAGAAGAGGAGTAGGAGGAGAAGGAGCATCTGAACGAGCGGAAGATGCCAACGAGCGACAACTCCCCTCAGCAGAGGTGTTGGAGCCTTGACTGGCTGATAGAGGGCGATTGACGACGTCGGGTGACGGAGCAAGTAACGGAGCGGGTGATGGAGCGGGGGCTGGGGCAGGCAGAACCGCCGTATCTTTATCACGGTTTTCCCAGGCCACCGAATGGTGACGCTGCATATGCTGACGCAACGCTGTAGTCCCAACATGGGCCCCCTGGCCACGCTTGCATTTCTGGCCACATAGTCGACATACGGCTACGTTTACTTCCTCGGGCGGCTTGACGAAAAATTGCCACACCACCGAGTAGGAAACTTTGCCCCCGCTACTCCTCACTGGCTGACTGCTACTTCCTGCGCACCGGCACCAATACTGGCCGTGGTGGTAGGCTGCAGTGGAGCTGGTGCTCTACTCCGTGGCCGTTTGGCTCCACTGACACTGCTGCGACCCTGCTGCCTCCTGGGCAACCCACCCACTGTTTCGCTCGCTGCCAAGCTGGCACCCTCTTCTCCTGATGATGCGGAAGAAATTGCCTGATGACGACGAGGCTGCCAAGTGCGATCAACCTCCTCATCATCAAGTAGGGTCTCCGCCTCACTACTAGCCCCCTCGGCTGCGTCTGGGTCAGGAGACAGACCTGTCTCTAGACCGGCTACCGAGCCACTCTCCTCGCCAGTACTTCTTCACCTGGCTGCTGAAAAGGCGGATGTCTCCCCCCGTTCCTGACCGCCCTCTGTTAGCTCTTCCTCACTGTACAGTGGGGCTGAGCCCACAGCATGCGATACTTCGCTTGGTGAGGGAACACCAAAGGACAGGGGCAGGTAGAGGACACGTGATTTCAGTGGGCTTGCTCCCGGGCCATGCCAACTAACGGTTGTGTCTGACGTACCCACCGACCGTTGGCTGTAGGTGTCAGAGGTGACCTGGGAAGAGGACCGAGCCAACCAATCGATGACGGCAGGGTTGTCGGTGGAGACACGACCGCTGGATGACACCGGGAGCACTGGCCTCTGGCTGCAAATAGTGCTGCCTCGACTCCTTCCTCTGCTGCCACGTCTGCTCGCTCCTAAAACATTGCCTCCTCTGCCACTCCTCTGCGTGTTGTCTGACATACTCTTTAATTCAACGATTCTGTGTCCCTGAGTAACAATTCTGTGTCCCTGAGTAACAATTCTGTGTCTGTCCCTGAGTAACAATTCTGTGGCCCTAAGTAACGGTTCTGTGGCCCTCAGTAACAATTCTGTGTCCCTGAGTAACAATTCTGTGGCCCTAAGTAACGGTTCTGTGGCCCTCAGTAACAATTCTGTGTCCCTCAGTAACAATTCTGTGTCTGTCCCTGATTAACGTTTATGTGGCCCTAAGTAACGGTTCTGTGGCCCTCAGTAACAATTCTGTGTCCCTGATTAACGTTTCTGTGGCCCTAAGTAACGGTTCTGTGGCCCTCAGTAACAATTCTGTGTCCCTCAAGAAACAATTCTGTGTCTGTCCCTGAGTAACAATTCTGTGGCCCTAAGTAATGGTTCTGTGGCCCTCAGTAACAATTCTGTGTCCCTGATTAACGTTTATGTGGCCCTAAGTAACGGTTCTGTGGCCCTCAGTAACAATTCTGTGTCCCTGAGTAACAATTCTGTGTCTGTCCGAGTAACAATTCTGTGGCCCTAAGTAACAGTTCTGTGGCCCTCAGTAACAATTCTGTGTCCCTGAGTAACAATTCTGTGGCCCTAAGTAACGGTTCTGTGGCCCTCAGTAACAATTCTGTGTCCCTGAGTAACAATTCTGTGGCCCTAAGTAACGGTTCTGTGGCCCTCAGTAACAATTCTGTGTCCCTCAGTAACAATTCTGTGTCTGTCCCTGATTAACGTTTACGTGGCCCTAAGTAACGGTTCTGTGGCCCTCAGTAACAATTCTGTGTCCCTGATTAACGTTTCTGTGGCCCTAAGTAACGGTTCTGTGGACCTCAGTAACAATTCTGTGTCCCTCAAGAAACAATTCTGTGTCTGTCCCTGAGTAACAATTCTGTGGCCCTAAGTAACGGTTCTGTGGCCCTCAGTAACAATTCTGTGTCCCTGATTAACGTTTATGTGGCCCTAAGTAACGGTTCTGTGGCCCTCAGTAACAATTCTGTGTCCCTGAGTAACAATTCTGTGTCTGTCCGAGTAACAATTCTGTGGCCCTAAGTAACAGTTCTGTGGCCCTGAGTAACAATTCTGTGTCCCTGAGTAACAATTCTGTGGCCCTAAGTAACGGTTCTGTGGCCCTCAGTAACAATTCTGTGTCCCTGAGTAACAATTCTGTGGCCCTAAGTAACGGTTCTGTGGCCCTCAGTAACAATTCTGTGTCCCTCAGTAACAATTCTGTGTCTGTCCCTGAGTAACAATTCTGTGGCCCTAAGTAACGGTTATGTGGCCCTCAGTAACAATTCTGTGTCCCTGAGTAACGTTTCTGTGGCCCTAAGTAACGGTTCTGTGGCCCTCAGTAACAATTCTGTGTCCCTGAGTAACAATTCTGTGTCTGTCCCTGAGTAACAATTCTGTGGCCCTAAGTAACGGTTCTGTGGCCCTCAGTAACAATTCTGTGTCCCTGAGTAACGTTTCTGTGGCCCTAAGTAACGTTTCTGTGGCCCTAAGTAACAGTTCTGTGGCCCTCAGTAACAATTCTGTGTCTGCCCCTGAGTAACAATTCTGTGGCCCTAACTAACATTTCTGTGGCCCTAAGTAACAATTCTCTGGCACTCAGTAACAATTCTGTCTGTCCCTGAGTAACAATTCTGTGGCCCTAACTAACGTTTCTGTGGCCCTAAGTAACAGTTCTGTGGCCCTCAGTAACAATTCTGTGTCTGCCCCTGAGTAACAATTCTGTGGCCCTAACGTTTCTGTGGCCCTAAGTAACAATTCTCTGGCACTCAGTAACAATTCTGTCTGTCCCTGAGTAACAATTCTGTGGCCCTAACTAGCGTTTCTTTGGCCCTAAGTAACGATTCTGTGGCCCTCAGTAACAATTCTGTGTCCCTGAGTAATGCTTCTCTGTCCCTAAGTAACGTTTCTCTGTCCCCAAGTAACGTTTCTGTGGCCCTAACTCTGTCCCTAATACAGAGCGGTCTGCCTCTCTTGAATGACTGGAGGCAAATGAAGAATTCTAAAATGGCCGCTATTTATAGCTCGACCATTACACAGTGCTGGCTGGCTGCTGATTGGCTAATGCGATCACATGTCATTAATGAATGCATTACGGGTCAGCGCGCCTTGTCTGCGCGCCTTCCCAGACATCCCCGCTCCGTCACCGCACATGTCGCCGCCATTTTAGGAAAAATTTCAATTCGCGCGTCCGAAGTAGGCTATTTTTCGGATTCGGCGCGAATCGAAAATTTTCCAATATTCGAAACGAATTCCACTTCGCCTACTTCGATTCGCTCATCTCTAATTAATATATAAACTTAAAAAATATATATATACATTTTGATAGCTGTAGCAATCGTACGTACAGAGATGGACGCGGTCATCCATCTTGCTCAAGACCCTCCATCTTCTATCTCTCTCTTCCTCCAATCCCCCTCCTCAGGAATGTGGTCTGTGTGTGTATGCTCAGTTCAAAAGACATCAGACCCCAGCTGGAGAGCTTCATGGTTATAAACCCCAATTAGCCTGGGCCCAGTATGTCTGTGAGACTCTTACTTGGAAAGGATCGTAAAGCCATAAACCAGTCCTTCACTGGACTTCAAACTCATTCCGGGATAGCCGTAAAACAGACATCACATTTAAAACCCCCTTTTCCATATAATTTCATATCTGGAGATATGAAAGACTTACAAGGAAACCAGGCATATATTCAGATTGGTCGCTTTAATACAAGTCGCCTGATATCTCACACCCCGAGATGAAGATGAGTTGTTCTTTCATCTTACCCGTTCCTCTATCCAGCGGCGCGGTCTTCCCGGCTTCTGTAGTGTGGGCATGACAGCCGGGTGCCAAGTGCGCATGCGCAGGAAGCGGTGCTTTTTGTGAATGGTAAGGCGGCACCTGGGACACATGACAGATCCCAGAAGCCGCCGGACCAATCACAAAGCGCAAGTGCTTCTCGCTCATGCGCACTGGGCACCCGGCTGTCATGCCGAGCGCCATTACAGAAGCCGGGAAGACAGCGCGCGGCTGGATAGAGGAACAGGTAAGATGAAAGAACAACTCCGCGGAAGTGGGAGCGGGTATCTGTCAAATTCAGGTACCCGCTCCCCACCTCCCCAAAGGTCAGCAGTCATCCCCTGTACTATCCACAGTCTCTGGTCATCCCTGTACTATCCACAGTCTCTGGTCATCCCTGTGCTGTCCGCAGTCTCTGGTCATCCCTGTGCTGTCCGCAGTCTCTGGTCATCCCTGTGCTGTCCGCAGTCTCTGGTCATCCCTGTGCTGTCCGCAGTCTCTGGTCATCCCTGTACTGTGTCCGCAGTCTCTGGTCATCTCCTGTACTGTGTCCGCAGTCTCTGGTCATCTCCTGTACTGTGTCCGCAGTCTCTGGTCATCTCCTGTACTGTGTCCGCAGTCTCTAGTCATCCCCTGTACTGTGTCCGCAGTCTCTGGTCATCCCTGTACTGTGTCCGCAGTCTCTGGTCATCCCCTGCACTGTGTCCGCAGTCTCTGGTCATCCCCTGTACTGTGTCCGCAGTCTCTGGTCATCTCCTGTACTGTGTCCGCAGTCTCTGGTCATCTCCTGTACTGTGTCCGCAGTCTCTGGTCATCCCCTGTACTGTGTCCGCAGTCTCTGGTCATCCCTGTACTGTGTCCGCAGTCTCTGGTCATCCCCTGCACTGTGTCCGCAGTCTCTGGTCATCTCCTGTACTGTGTCTGCAGTCTCTGGTCATCTCCTGTACTGTGTCTGCAGTCTCTGGTCATCTCCTGTACTGTGGCCGCAGTCTCTGGTCATCTCCTGTACTGTGGCCGCAGTCTCTGGTCATCTCCTGTACTGTGGCCGCAGTCTCTGGTCATCTCCTGTACTGTGGCCGCAGTCTCTGGTCATCCCCTGAACTGTGTCCGCAGTCTCTGGTCATCTCCTGTACTGTGGCCGCAGTCTCTGGTCATCCCCTGAACTGTGTCCGCAGTCTCTGGTCATCTCCTGTACTGTGTCCGCAGTCTCTGGTCATCTCCTGTACTATGTCTGCAGTCCATTAGTTCAGAATTTTTTTTTCCTGTTTTCTGCCTCTAAAACCTAGGTGCGTCTTATGGTCAGGTGCGTCTTATGGAGCGAAAAATACGGTATATATATATATTGGCTACATCTTTTTCTGTAAATACTTTTATTGCACCATTTTGAACTTTTTAGTAATAAATCTTATTTTCTAAAAAGGGTTAAACTGTGTTGAAAAGTGAAGAACTAAAGCTCTTTAATGCAAACTATGAATCCCTGTCTCTGAAGAGCGCTACTGTGTGTTTTTAAACCTCTATATACCTCTGTTTGCGGTGACAGTGGTATACAGACGATTATTCAAACATCATAGTGTTATTGCTAATATTGGCGAGTTTCCTCCTTTTCTCTACAAAAAGGCAGTGGTGGCAGTGTGAAGGGTTAATTGCGTAATTAACCTGACCCAGTAACAATCGCTCTCAGGCTGCAGGTACATAGATTGTGGTCCATTAGCTGGAAAATCTTTGTGCAGGGTGCAGCTGAGCGTGGCATTGTTACGCACATGACAGTGCGGTTTTAGATTGGCTAGTCCTTCGGTCACGAGTTGGTGAGAAGGGCTGGGGGTCTGACGCCACGATCGTCACAATAGCTACTGTATTTTTTTACTTTTGCATTAAAAATGTGCATTATTTGATATTATGAATACACTTGAGGCTAACTGGTCTCTATGGACAGATCTTTATTTCCACCTACCCCTAACAGAGACACTCTGATTCTATCTAACAATCTTAATACTATGAACTCATTGATTTCAAACTGGGAAGGATGAATTACCTTCCCCCCTTCCCCTTTTCCCTCTTCCCACTTATTTCTTTTTTCTATGCAATATATTTACTTAGTGTTAGACACCTTTTCATGTTCCTCCCAAATTATAAATTAAAAGGGTTCTACTCATTAAGATGTGCTCTTTATATAATACTCAACCTAAACCCATGTCTTTTTTTTCTATCTTTTTTGCTATTTTATATTCTGTAATCTTTTCTGCAATACTTTGTTATGCTAATGTGTATTGAACGCCAGTTGACACTCTATCTCAGTTCCAAAGACGCAATTATTTTCCTTTCTAATTGCACTCCTAAATTTACTATTTATTTTTTATTTAAATGTAACCCGTTAACATTAAAATACAAAATTTACTGAAAAAAAAATGCACACAACTGAAAAAAATGTCATAATTACATTTATTAATTATTGCAATGCTTTGTTCCATAAATTAATGTTGGTGTCAATATAATAAATCAAATCATAGAATTGAATAGTTACACCTTGATCTACAGTGAACTAACACTAGTCAAAGTAAGAAAAATTGTATTTAAATTTTTTTTTACATATTTTTGACTGTGGAATTTATAGAAAATAAAAACAACACAAGACAATATCGCCAAAAGCCTTGTTTGTCCTAAAAAAAAAAGTTATAGGCAGGCGTGAAGAAATGCTGTAGTGCAAGAATGCTTTCTAAAATATACACTCGCCAGCCACTTTGTTAGGTACACCTTGCTAGTGCCGAGAAAATCTCTCCCACACCATTACACCACCAATATCAGCCTGAACAAGGCAGGATGGATCCACCACACCATGACACCACCACCACCACCACCACCAGACTGAACCATTGAAACAAGGCAGGATGGATCCACGCTTTCATGTTGTTTATGCCAAATTCTGACCCTACCATCTAAATGTCTCAGCAACCGGTCTACCCATTCTCCTCTGATCTCCGACATTAACAAGGCATTTTCCTCGACACAACTGCTGATCACTGGATATTTTCTCTTTTTTGGACCATTCTCTGTAAACCCTAGAGACGGTTGTGCATGAAAATCTAAGGAGATCAGTAGTTTATGAAATACTCTTAGTTCATATGCGTGTAAGGGAAGACGTCTCAATACTTTTGGCAATATGTATATATATGCATGTTGAGTTGGCCCGCCCTTTGCAGCTATAACAGCTTCAACTCTTCTGGGAAGGCCGACCACAAGGTTTAGGAGGGTGTCTATGGGAAGGTTTGACCATTCTTCCAGAAGCACATTTGTGAGGTCAGGCACTGATGTCGGGGGAGGAGGCCTGGCTCGCAGTCTGCGCTCTAATTCATCCCAAAGGTGTTCTATGGGGTTGAGGTCAGGACTCTGTGCAGGCCAGTCAAGTTCCTCCACCCCAAACTCGCTCATCCATGTCTTTATGGACCTTGCTTTGTGCACTGGTGCGCAGTCATGTTGGAACAGGAAGGGGTCATCCCCAAACTCTTCCCACAAAGTTGGGAGCATGAAATTGTCCAAAATGTCTTGATTTTTCTGACGCCTTAAGAGTTCCCGTCACTGGAACTAGGGGACCAAGCCCAATTCCTGAAAAACAACCCCACACCACAACCCCCCCTCCACCAAACTTTACACTTGGCACAATACAATCAGGCAAGTACCTTTCTGGCAACCGCCAAACCCAGACACGTCCATTGGATTGCCAGACAGAGAAATATGATTGGTCACTCAAGAGAACACGTCTCCACTGCTCTAGAGTCCAGTGGCGGTGTGCTTTACACCACGGCATCCGACGCTTTGCATTGCACTTGGTGATGGAAGGCTTGGATGCAGCTGCTCGGCCATGGAAACCCATCCCATGAAGCTCTCTACGCACTGTTGTTGGGCTCATCTGAAGGCCACACCAAGTTTGGAGGTCTTTAGCTATTGACTCTGCAGACAGTTGGCGACTTCTGCGCACTGTGCGCTTCAGCATGCGCTGATTCTGTCATGTTAAGTGGCCTACCACGTGGTGGCTGAGTTTCTGTAGTTCCCAGTTGCTTCCACTTTGTTATAATCCCACTAACAGTTGAGCGTAGAATATTAAGTAGCCAGAAAATGTCACGGATGGACTTATTGCACAGGTGGCAACCTATCACGGGACCACGCTTGGAGTCACTGAGCTCCTGAGAGCGACCCATTCTTTCACAAATGTTTGTAGAAGCAGTCTGCATGCCTAGGGGCTTGATTGTATCCACCTGTGTCCATGGAGGGGATTGGAACACCTGAATCCAGTGATTTAGAGGGGTGTCCGAATACATTTGGCAATAAAGTGTATATGTATAAGTGTACAGTATAACCATACATTATTGTTGTTGCTGCAAAAATGGGCCCATGTAATTAAAAAATGATCTCGTCCATAGGTGTACAAGTATTGGCGCTGAAGTTGGTAAAGACTATAGATTTGTTTTTCCTGTGTTGAGATGTATAGCCCACAACAACCACCAAACACCCAACTGCTGTATATTTATACATAAAAGTGACTACAGGAAATGGCTGTTGGTTTTTGTTTCTCTCATTGCGGCCTCTGCTCACTTTAGCTCAGCCTTTCTCAATGTTTTTTACCTTCATGGAACCCTGGAAATAATGTTTAAGTCTTGGGGAACCACTGATAAAACCAATCAATTGGACAACACTCTTGCTTCAGTGGCCAGTTGCTCCTCTTACAGCGGTGTTCAGAAGGCAGCTGGATTTGCCAAATGTTGTTGCCCCAGAACTATGGAGGCACCATCTAAAAGGAGGTCAATCAGCCACAGCTCAAGGAACCTCCAGCAACCTCTGGAGGAACACAATTATATCTGTATGGTCCTCCCGCTCTCTAGGTCCCCTATTAGTTTATACTAAAAAGCTGCTAGCACCTTACCATATACCCGATGGAAAATGACAAATTGAAGACCCCCCTAGAAATAAATTAGGTGATTATGGGTGAACAAAACACACAATTACAAAGTAAATATATATATATTTTGGTTTGCAACAAACTAACTGCCATCCATGACCTCTTTATCTCCCGCTCCCTCAACCTCCTAGCCATCACCGAAACCTGGGTACAGGCCACCGACTCTACCTCCCCTGCGGCACTCTCTCATGGAGGTCTCATCTGGTCCCATTCACCAAGACTGGGCGGTCACAAAGGTGGTGGTGTCGGCCTGCTCCTATCACCGCTGAGCACCTTCCAGGTCCTCCCTAACCCCCCCTCCCTAACCTTCTCCTCCTTCGAGGCTCACTGCATCCGGCTCTTCTCACCCACCCCCTTAAGGATCGCAGTGATCTACAGGCCCCCCGGATCCATAGCCCGCTTCCTGGATGACTTCGCCGCCTGGCTTCCCTTCTTCCTCTCCTCTGAGCT
The DNA here is from genome assembly GCF_062004578.1 of Staurois parvus. Lineage (NCBI taxonomy): Eukaryota > Metazoa > Chordata > Amphibia > Anura > Ranidae > Staurois > Staurois parvus. Next base: position 842,835 of record NW_028318744.1, on the reverse strand, counting down.
ACCGACCATCATCCTCGGGGACTTCAACATCCCCATCAACGACCACACCCCAGCTACCTCTCAACTCCTCCACCTAACCACCTCCTTCGCGCTCACACAACACACTCAATCCTCCACCCACATCAATGGGAACACCCTGGACCTCGTCTTCTCCCACCTCTGTACCCTTAACCACTTCACTAACACCCCCTTCCCTCTCTCCGACCACCACCTCCTCACGTTCTCCATCTCCCCTTCCCCTAACTCCCCCCCCCCAGTGCGCCAAACCATCACCAGCCGCAACCTCCGCAACCTGCACCCGGCCCCCCTCCACTCAGCTGCCGACCGCTTGCACGACAGCATCCTTCCACTGTCATGTCCTGACCTAGCCACCACCGCGTACAACGACTCACTATCAGCCACCCTAGACTCTCTGGCACCCCTAACCACACGCAACATCAAACCCAGACCGCTCCAACCATGGCAGAACGACCACACTAAATGCCTCAAACGTCGCAGTCGTGCGCTGGAGAGACTATGGCGCAAAACCAGGTCCCCTCATGCATTCTCCCTCTACAAATCTGCCTTCCTCACCTACACCTCCTCCCTCCACGCCGCCAAGCAGGCCTACTTCGTTGACCTGATCAACACCCTCTCAAACTGCCCTCGCCGACTCTTCTCCACCTTCAACTCCCTGCTCTCTCCCCCCCCTCCTCCACTCAGTACCTCACTTACCGCCCACGAGATTGCCACTCATCTCCATAGCAAGATTGACGCAATCCGCAAGGACATAGTCAACTTGCAGTCTACCTCCCCATCTAGCCTCCCCCCTTCCATCACCCTCTCATCTCTCCCCTCCTCTGACCTTGCAACGGCACTGCCCCCCACCACACCCAAGGCCCTGCCTACCGTAACCCCCCCATCACTGCACTCCTTCAGCCCTACTACCACTGAGGAAGTCACCAGAGTCTTCTCAGAAGCCCGCCTCACTACCTGCCCCCTGGACCCTATCCCCTCTCAACTCCTCCGGTCACCCCCCTCTTCCCTCATCCGCTCCCTTACCCACATCTTCAATCTCTCCCTCGCTACTGGCGTCTTCCCCTCCCCCCTAAAACATGCGCACATCACCCCCATACTCAAAAAGCCCTCCCTGGACCCCACTGACCTCAACAACCTCAGACCAATTTCCCTGCTGCCACTCATGTCCAAGCTCCTTGAGCGCTTGGTCTACGATCGCCTAAGCGCCCACCTAACTGACAACAACCTCCTTGACCCACTACAGTCTGGCTTCCGTCCCCTACACTCCACCGAAACTGCCCTCCTCAAAATCACCAACGATCTACTAACCGCCAAAGCCAAAGGCGACTACTCTGTCCTCCTCCTCCTAGACCTCTCTGCGGCTTTTGACACAGTCGACCACCCCCTCCTCCTTAATAAACTACTCTCCCTTGGCATCAGAGACACCGCTCTCTCTTGGTTCTCGTCCTATCTATCCCAACGCTCCTTCAGCGTTTCCTACAACGGCGCCACCTCCTCTTCCCTCCCCCTCTCTGTTGGGGTCCCCCAGGGCTCTGTCCTTGGACCCCTTCTCTTCTCCATCTACACCTGCTCCCTTGGCAAACTCATACACTCCCACGGCTTCAACTACCACCTCTATACTGATGATACTCAAATCTACCTATCCACCCCTCACCTCACCCCCACATTCTCCGCCCGCATCACTCACCTCCTAAACGACATCTCTGACTGGATGTCGCTCCATTTCCTCAAACTCAACCTCTCCAAAACCGAGCTTCTCGTCTTTCCCCCTTCCCGTGCCCCCCCCCCATCCTTTCCATCACTACCAACAACACCACCATCAATCCCGCCCAGCAAGCCAAGGTCCTTGGCGTCATTCTGGACTCAAACCTTTCCTTCCAACCTCATGTCAAATCACTCACAAATACATGCAGGCTCCACCTTCGCAACATCGCCAAAATACGCTCCTTCCTTACCCCAGACACCACTAAACTACTCGTTCACTCCCTGATTATCTCACGCCTTGACTACTGCAACTCCCTCCTCACCGGCCTACCCCAGTGCAAACTCTCCCCGCTTCAGACCATCCTGAACTCAGCTGCCAGACTCATCCACCTCACCAGCCGCTCCACCTCTGCCACCCCCCTCTGCCTCTCCCTCCACTGGCTCCCCATTGCCCAACGCATTAAATTCAAACTGCTCACTCTGACCTATAAAGCCATTCACAACACTGCCCCTAACTACCTCACCGACCTGATTCCGAAGTACCACCCTACCCGTACCCTTCGCTCTTCACAGGACCTCCTTCTATCTTGCTCCCTGGTCTCCTCCTCCCACGCACGACTGCAAGACTTCTCCAGGTCCTCCCCCATCCTCTGGAACTCACTACCCCAATCCATCAGACTGTCACCTTCCCTCCTCACCTTCAGGCGCTCCCTGAAAACCCACCTCTTCAGGGAAGCCTACCCCACCCTCACCTAACAGCCGCTGCCCTTCCCTCCTCCTACCACTCCATCCCCCACAGCCATTTCCTCCTGTACCTCTACCCCCTCCCTCCTAGATTGTAAGCTCGAAAGAGTAGGGCCCTCTTACCCCTTGTGTGCTGTTTGATGTTACTGTACTGTTTCATGTATTGTCCCCCCTCTATTGTACAGCGCTGAGCAAACCCTTTGGCGCTATATAAACTCGATAAATAAATAAAATAAATAAATATATATTACTTCTTTTTGAATTGTGCCCCAAAAAAAAAACGTGATATGATCCTATTGAGGAACCCAAAATTCAGTGATACAAATACAACACAAATAATATTCTGCAACTGATTAGTTGCTATAGGAAATGCTCCCAAAATGTAAGTGTTCACAGTGAACATAATAAAGGATAGGTGGAAGTGAAAAAATAAAATATAAATAAATGAATAAATAGTAGAAACTGGTGTGGAAAAATAAACAGCAAAGCAGGGGCAGACTGACCATTTGTAAACTCGGGCACTGCCCGAGGGTCCAGGGTCAGTAGGGGGCCCCATGAGATGCCCCTGGTACCTTTTTCATAGGCTTTTTTGAGTTTGGGCAAGGACACAGGGGCCCCATGATCCCCTATTGCCCGGGGGCCCCATGAGTTGTCAGTCCGCCCCTGCCCCCATCCTCTGCCCTTCCATCAGTGACCCCCATCCTCTGCCCTTCCATCAGTGACCCCCGTCCTCTGCCCTTCCATCAGTGACCCCCGTCCTCTGCCCTTCCATCAGTGACCCCCGTCCTCTGCCCTTCCATCAGTGACCCCGTCCTCTGCCCTGCCATCAGTGACCCCCGTCCTCTGCCCTGCCAGCAGTGACCCCCGTCCTCTGCCCTTCCAGCAGTGACCCCCATCCTTTGCCCTTCCATCAGTGACCTCCGTCCTCTGCCCTGCCAGCAGTGACCCCCGTCCTTTGCCCTTCCATCAGTGACCCCTGTCCTCTGTCCTGCCAGCAGTGACCCCTGTCCTTTGCCCTTCCATCAGTGACCCCTGTCCTCTGCCCTGCCAGCAGTGACCCCCGTCCTTTGCCCTTCCATCAGTGACCCCCGTCCTCTGCCCTTCCATCAGTGACCCCCGTCCTCTGCCCTTCCATCAGTGACCCCCATCCTCTGCCCTTCCATCAGTGACCCCCGTCCTCTGCCCTTCCATCAGTGAACCCCTGTCCTCTGCCCTTCCATCAGTGACCCCCATCCTCTGCCCTTCCATCAGTGACCCCTGTCCTCTGCCCTTCCATCAGTGACCCCTGTCCTCTGCCCTTCCATCAGTGACCCCCGTCCTCTGCCCTTCCAGCAGTGACCCCCGTCCTCTGCCCTTCCATCAGTGACCCCTGTCCTCTGCCCTTCCATCAGTGACCCCTGTCCTCTGCCCTGCCAGCAGTGACCCCCATCCTCTGCCCTTCCATCAGTGACCCCCATCCTCTGCCCTTCCAGCAGTGACCCCCATCCTCTGCCCTTCCATCAGTGACCCCCATCCTCTGCCCTTCCAGCAGTGACCCCCATCCTCTGCCCTTCCATCAGTGACCCCCATCCTCTGCCCTGCCAGCAGTGATCCCGTCCTCTGCCCTGTCAGTACACCCCTGCTGCAAAGTAATTTCTGCAACACACATCTATTACTGAAATCCGCTGAATCTTACGGATCCAAGTGAGATTTGCGAAAAAAATAAATGAACGTGAAATCACAACACAGTGACCCCCTAAATCAGGGGTATGTGAAATAGGTTGTGTATAAGTGACATAAATAATATGAACACAATGGGTCATTAATATCATACAAAAGAGCCGATGGCGACAAGTCCCATGAACTACATATACTCCAGCCAAAAAACGTGAAAACCAATACACCTAAAAACGGTGAAGGTGTCTTGTAGTTCTTAAATAGTGCTGGTATTGTGAAGGTGAATACGCAATGTAATAAGATCCAACACTAGGCGAAATGCCCCCTCACCTCCATGAAGTGACCCTGCAGGGCCAGAAAGCCTTTCTCATATATTATCGCATCAACCAGGAACCAGGATCCACTTCCACAGATATCAGGTCAGCAGATGGGTCAATCCCCCTCACTGGTGGATATCAGCACAGCAGGAACCCTCCCAGAGCAGTAAGTATAGGAACAGCCAAAACTCCTACAGCCGGAAGGAATGGAACAATCAAATGCCCGCTCACATGTAATGAATATCATACAAGCTTTAACCGGTTCCCGCCCGGCCAATAGCACAAAGGCGGCAGGGCGAGCAACACATGGCGTCCTTTCAGGCATGCGCAGTGCGCCTGCCCGCAGGGCCGCTCTGCTGCACGATCTGTCACCGGCCATGTACCACGGACACGGCCGATGATACATCTGAGTACCAGCCCCGTTTCCAGTACCATGTGACCTGCTGTGACCAATCATAGCAGGTCACATGACAGTTGTATGCAATGGATGGCTTCCTTTCATGCCATCCATTGTATACAAGTGTGTCTAGCTGTGAATGGTCACAGCGATCACATGCACAAGCTGGGCCAATCACAGCCCATCTGTGTCATGTGATTAGCCTTGGCCAAATCACAGCTGGGCACAAAAAAAGAAACCCTGAATGAATTGATGCCAGAAATTCTTTGCTATAAGCAAATAGCGTAAAAAAAAAAAAAAATACTGATCACTTTCCCAAAGTAGTACAATGTTACTATGGCAACATTATACTACTTTGGTCATAGTGAAATATGAAAAAGAAATCTTAAAAAAAAGAGAAAAAAATGTCATAAAAAATTAAAACTAATAAAAAAAAAAAAAAAATTATAATTTTTTTTTTTGTACTGTCACCAGTCAGTGTCCCTGATCACCGTCATACCAGTTATATGATGACGCTGTACTGCACTGGTGACAGTATGTAAAAAAAAAAAATAGTGAAAATAATTTTTTACATTTTTTCATTTTCCAAAAAATTATGACTAAAAAATTAAAACTTCAAAAAACTCGCCATGCCTCTTATGAAATATGTTGGATTGTCTACTTTGCAAAAAGTGGTCATTTGGGGGATATCTGTACTGTCCTGACATTTGGGGGACATCTGTACTGTTCTGACATTTGGGGGATATCTGTACTGTTCTGATATTTGGGGGTATCTGTACTGTTCTGATATTTGGGGGTATGTGTACTGTTCTGACATTTGGGGGTATCTGTACTGTTCTGACATTTGGGGGATATCTGTACTGTTCGGACATTTGGAGGGATATCTGTACTGTCCTGACATTTGGGGATATCTGTACTGTTCTGACATTTGGGGGGATATCTGTACTGTTCTGACATTTGGGGGATATCTGTACTGTTCTGACATTTGGGGGGATATCTGTACTGTTCTGACATTTGGGGGGATATCTGTACTGTTCTGACATTTGGGGGATATCTGTACTGTCCTGACATTTGGGGGATATCTGTACTGTTCTGACATTTGGAGGATATCTGTCCTGACATTTGGGGGATATCTGTACTGTCCTGACATTTGGGGGATACCTGTACTGTTCTGACATTTGGGGGATATCTGTACTGTCCTGACATTTGGGGGATATCTGTACTGTTCTGACATTTGGAGGATATCTGTCCTGTTCTGACATTTGGGGGGATATCTGTACTGTCCTGACATTTGGGGGATATCTGTACTGTTCTGACATTTGGGGGATATCTGTACTGTTCTGACATTTGGGGAACTTTTAGCACAAGATGCTAATAGATCTATTTACATATAGCGTGCACTTACATTACAAATCCTGGACCATAACTCCTAATACACCTCATATGGATGGCTGGGTATTAATAGATAAACTACATAAATGAAAAACTTTGCAAATATAGTACAGAACCTGTATACATCTATATATATATTGCCATTAAAAAGACCTTTATTAGAAGGGGGTCTAAATCTTTAAATGGATAAAACTAACCTCATGTTAAAGTATGTTTAATTGTATATAAAACTATTTATTCATTAAAAAATAAATAATAATAAAAAATAATAAAAATATAACAAAATTATAAAAATATATAAAAAACTCACGTAAAACCTATATACTGTATTTATCATAAATTTATATAATTAATGGTTAGTGTAATACGGGAAATCACTTGTAATCTAATGGCCACTTATCTATTTCAATGTTATAAATTAAAGATTAATATTTTGAAAAAATGGGAAAGTGGGGTAGTAAAATCATCACAATTATGACAAATCACGGCTTGAACTATCTTGCTTTGCACGTAATGAGTCTATCTCATATATTAGTTTCACCTTTTAAGTTGCATTACTGAAATAAATTAACTTTTGCCCCATATTCTAATTTTTCGAGTTTCACCTGTATACAAATTTTGGATTTTCAGGTAATATATCCATTAGCATTCTATCTGCTTTAACCACATGCTGCCCTGCCACTGTAGAAATACGGCGGCAGGGCGGCACTGGCAGGCAAAACCACATTTTAAAACGCGTGTTTTGTAAACAGATAGGAGGTGTGCGCGAGGCGCTCCACCGCCCTATCTGTCCCGCTGATCACCGCCGTGGATGTCAGTCGTTGGGTCACAGCCGGTCTTTACCGGCTGTTTCCCGGCGATCGGCAGCAAACAGTGACAGAGAGCACAGCTGCAGTAGCTGTGCTGTCTGTCACTTCCCTGACAGCTCGAGGACGAGCTGATCGAGAAAGAAGAGTTTCTCTCTCTCGATCAGCCTTGTCCCGTGCAGCACACACCCCCGCCCCGCCCCCTAGTAAAACACTCCCCTCACACAGTTAACCCTTCCCTGCAAAATAAAGTTAACCCCTTCCTCCCCAGTGCCATTAGTACAGTGTCAGTGTTTTTTTTTTTTTGCACTGATCACTGTATTAGTGTTTTTGGGGATGTCAGTGACCCCAAGTCAGTACCCCCCAATGTCAGAATGTCCGCCGCAGTCCCGCAGTCCCGCCATAAGTCGCTGGTCGCTGCCATAAGTCACTGATCGCCACCACAAGTCGCTGATCGCCGCCATAAGTCACTGATCGCCGCCATACATAATTCGCTGATCGCCGCCATTATTAGTATAAAAAAAAACCCAAAAAATCCCAGTATCTTTCCCGCCATTTGTAAACGCTATAACTTTCACGTAAACCAATTAATTTACACTTATTGGGTTTTTTTTTAGCAAAGACATGTCACAGAATGCATTTTGGCAGAAATTTATTACTAAATTTGATTTTTGCATTTTTTTTTACTGGACATGTTTTATAGCAAAAAGTCCAAAATATTGTTTTTTTTCCCTCAAAATTGTCAGCTTTTTTTTTATAGCGCAAAAAATAAAAACCGCACAGGCAATCAAATACCACCGAAAGAAAGCTCAATTTGTGGGGAAAAAAAGGATGTAAATGTAATTTATGTACCGTATTGCATGACCGCGCAATTGTCCGTTAAACTAGTGCAGCGCTGTATAGCAGAAAAATGGCGTAAATTGCAGTATCTATCCCATAGTTTGTAGACGCTATAACTTCCACACAAAGCAATCAATATACACTCATTGGGATTTTTTTTTATCAAAAACATGGAGCAGAATACATTTTGGCCTAAATTTATAACCAACTTTGAGTTTACTATATATTTTTTATAGCTGAAAGTAAAAAATATTATTTTTCTTCAAAAGTTTTGGCTTTTTTTTGTTTATAGCGTGAAAAATAAAAAGCGCACAGGTGATCAAATTACACCAAAAGAAAGCTCTATTTGTGTGAAAAAAAGGATGTAAATTTCGTTTGGGTGCAGCATTGCATGACCGCGCAATTATCAGTTGAATTAGTGCAGCGCCGAGTAGCAAAAAGAGGCGTGGTCATTAAGGGGGGTAAATCCTCAGGAGGGCAAGTGGTTAAGGAGGGGCCAATATTTCTTTTTATTTTCTTATAATTTACATTAAAATCCAAAATAATAGCCAATTCCTCTTTAGATGTAATCTTTGTGTTCTTATCATTTATTAATGTGGAACGATCCCTATTGGCCACCTCCTGTATAGCTTTATTGATGGAGTCCTGGGGGTATTCTTTGGTGATAAAACGTTCTCCTATTGTTTTAGCTTGATCCCTGTAATCATCCTCTAAGGCAGTGTTTCTCAACTCCAGTCCTCATGGACCCCCAACAGGTCATGTTTTCAGGATTTCCATTATTTTGCACAGGTGATTTGATCAGTTTCACTGCCTTAGTAATTACCACAGCTGTTTCATCTGAGGGAAATCCTGAAAACATGACCTGTTGGGGGTCCATGAGGACTGGAGTTGAGAAACACTGCTCTAAGGTGCAGTTCCTTCTCAGATGAACACATTGCCCCTTGGGGATATTCAATAGCCAAGGTGGGTAGTGGAAACTATCGATAGGGATAAAGCCATGTCTGTCTACCCCCTTGAAGAAAGTTTTGGTCACTAATTTTTTTTTATTGCGTATCAATACTAGATCCAAGAAATTGATTTCTTCATTATTATGTTCCCAAGAAAATTTGATGTTTTTAGAATTATTATTAAGCTGATTCAGGTAGGTAGGAGGCCACCCTCCTCTCCTTCCCATACTATGATCACATCGTCTATGTACCTTTTGTATAGTTTCAAGCCCTCTGGGGATGTTCATATATTGCCTCTTTTCCCCAGAAGGCCATAAACAAGTTTGCGACACTGGGGGGCAAAACGTTCCCCCATAGCTACCCCTTTTTGCTTGGCGAAACAATTGGTGATTGTGCCAGAAATAGTTGTGCTATCACGTACCTGGTGATGGAGGCCAATGGAGAGAGGGCTTCCCTTGCGGCTAAGTTCCGGATTCCCCTGAGAGTGGGACAGCGGGAGTCAGGCCCAAAGTTGCACAGGTCGCCTGTAGGAGTGCTGGTTGGTGGTCCACTCAGAAGCACAGCTGGTGCACGGAGATAGGTCTGCAGACAGGAGGCGCCTGTGCGTAGTATGCAAGCCCTTCCGGGATTTAGATGTTTACTGGGTAGTCGGTTCAAGCCAAGGTCAGGTACCAGGTGGGAACCAGAGCAGACGTAGTCAGATGGGGTAGCCGGGGTCATACACAGAGGAGTGAGAGAGAGAGTATCCATAAGCCAAGCCGAGGTCATACACAGAGGAGTGAGAGAGTATCTGTAAGCCAAGCCGAGGTCAGATCAGGGGTAAGGCAGAGTAGACAGGTCCAGGAGCAAGCCGAGTCGGTAACAGGAAACCACAAGTCAGAATCACAGGAAACAGGAACAGGGCACGGGGGGCTAGAGATCATCCAGCAACTAGAGGAAGTGATGAGCCTCCTTATAAAGGCCGTCTGGCACCAGACTGAGGCTGATGTGTACTTCTGCGGCCATGTAGAGTACTGGCAGAAATGCCAGATCTTCCAGAACTCCTGCCGTGGACAGGACCCTGACATGTGATGTAAACAGAATTCTAGGCACTCTGTCAGGTATTTTCTTTGTGACCAAGGTAAATGGCTAAGTTCCCTTAGGCCCCAATGTGTAGCCTCTAAAGCATCCTGATGTCCTATAATTGTATATAGAGAAGCCACATCTGCACTAGCTAGAAAAATAGATGTAGAATTAAACTCAGTATCATCTAGTATTTGAATCAAATGCTTCGTGTCTCTGAGGTATGATGAGGTCTTTTTGACCAAAGGTTGGAGAAACGAATTGATATACTGTCCAAGACGAGCACCCAGTGATTGGATTCCATTGACGATAGGTCGTCCTGGTGGGTGTACATTATTTTTATGTATTTTAGGTATTGTATAAATTACTGGAATTTTACAGCTATCAGGAACTAGGTTTCTAGCCTCTTTTTTATTTAGTATTTTTTTTTCTCTGTGCCTTTTGTTACTAATTTTTCCAGTTGTTTTTTATATTTAAATGTAGGGTCTTTAGGGAGTTTCTGATAGGTCTCTGTATCTTCTAGTTATCCCTCTAGTTCAGCAATGGGCAAACTACGGCCCGCGGGCCGTATATGGCCCGGCGGACCTTTTAATCCGGCCCACGAAGCTAGGCTCCTCTCACAGTCCGCCCTGAAGACCGGTGTAGCATGAAAATCTGTCTCCTATGAGGATCTGTCCCCCTCGACGTATCTGCGCATGTGCCGGAGATCGCCGATCGGCTGCTAATGCCTGAAACTGGCACATGCGCAGATACGTCAAGGGGGAAAGATCCTCATAGGAGACAGATTTTCATGCTACACCGGAACGGCGCGGGAACACGGCGAGAGGAACGCGTGGAGCAAAGGTAAGTGAATTGATACAGGGGGGACTTGGGGACTTAATATGGGGGATGAATTACTATAGGGGGGATGAATTACTATATGGGGGATGAATTACTATGGGGGATGAATTACTATATGGGGGATGAATTACTATGGGGGATGAATTACTATATGGGGGATGAATTACTATATGGGGGATGAATTACTATGGGGGGTGAATTACTATATGGGGGATGAATTACTATATGGGGGGATGAATTACTATGGGGGATGAATTACTATATGGGGGATGAATTACTATATGGGGGATGAATTACTATGGGGGATGAATTACTATAGGGGGATTAATTACTATATGGGGGATGAATTACTATGGGGGATGAATTACTATGGGGGGATGAATTACTATAAGGGGGATGAATTACTATGGGGGATGAATTACTATATGGGGGATGAATTACTATATGGGGGATGAATTACTATAAGGGGGATGAATTACTATGGGGGATGAATTACTATATGGGGGATGAATTACTATATGGGGGATGAATTACTATGGGGGATGAATTACTATATGGGGGATGAATTACTATATGGGGGATGAATTACTATGGGGGATGAATTACTATATGGGGGATGAATTACTATGGGGGATGAATTACTATAGGGGGATGAATTACTATATGGGGGATGAATTACTATGGGGGATGAATTACTATAGGGGGATTAATTACTATATGGGGGATGAATTACTATGGGGGATGAATTACTATAGGGGGGATGAATTACTATAAGGGGGATGAATTACTATGGGGGATGAATTACTATATGGGGGATGAATTACTATATGGGGGATGAATTACTATAAGGGGGATGAATTACTATGGGGGATGAATTACTATATGGGGGATGAATTACTATATGGGGGATGAATTACTATGGGGGATGAATTACTATATGGGGGATGAATTACTATATGGGGGATGAATTACTATGGGGGATGAAGTACTATGGGGGATGAATTACTACGGGGGATGAATTACTATATGGGGGATGAATTACTATGGGGGATGAATTACTATATGGGGGATTAATTACTATGCTTACTATGGATGACACATACACATCATTCATCTACTCTTGGTCCGGCCCCCGGGTCCAATATATGAACCCATTGCGGCCCTCAAGTCAAAAAGTTTGCCCACCCCTGCTCTAGTTCCTTCATAGAGTATTCTTTGGACAGGACTACTATCCCTCCTCCCTTGTCTGCAGGTCTAATAACTATACCCTTCCTCTTGGATAGTCTTTTAATTCCTATTTCTATTCCTTTATTTGGTATTTTTTTGGGAACTTTAAATTTTTCTATGTCCTGAGTGACCATCTTTTTAGAGGCCTCAATTTGACTATTCCCACTGATTGGTGGGTTGAAGAGCGATCTATTTCGAAAAGGGTGGTATGTATAATCTCATTGCTTTGGGCATTACCAACTATATCCCTGGTAAGTCCAAAAAATATTTTTTAATATTCAATTTACGTGTGTATTTCAGAAGGTCCACATAAATATCAAACTTATTTGCCCCGCCCAAAAGGTCTGCCTGCATTTCATAGAGAAGGACAGAGACCCTGTGATGACGTCATAAGGTAAGAAAAACAGAAAAGTTTTATTTCAAAATTTTATTAGCATGGGGGGAGGGGGGGCAGCGAAGGCAAAATATAAGCGGGTGAAACTTATCTAAACTACAAAATTAATTTAAAAAAAAAGTTTTTCTGTACAATAATGATTTTTTTTTTAATATTTAAATATTCTTTATTGAGTTTTTAACAGGGGTATATAATAAGGATATAATACTCAGGCGCTGCCACAAATAAACGATCAGCTGCTGTAAGCACCAAAATGTGTTCCCATGTCAATAAAATTGCCCAAGAATAGTGCTGCGCTGCCCCCTAGTGACCCACAACATAAACCAATGATAAATAAACACCCTCCTGAGCATCAAAGCCAATGTGTCATTTAATAAATCCGTGAAACAAATAAAGTCAATAGTGAATAAAAAAAAAGGTGGTACTAAATCCAAATGATACGTGAAACACATATAAAAACATATATAAAAAAATAAACCATAGTCCAGTAGTAATAAACACCCGGCTGAGCTGAAGAATAAAGTGTAAAAAAAACAACAAGAACAGTAAAATATGTGAAACGTATATCGAAAATAAAACACGATCACGATAGCAGTAAACACCCGGCTGAGCTGAAGCATAAAGTGTGAAAAACCAACAAAAACAGTATTAAATGATTGTAAAACAAATTCCCGGCTGAATCATTAGCCCCCCCCAATGGAAAAAATATGTGATGAATCAAGTAGATGTTCAACTGGACTAGATATTTACAAAAAGTCAGTCATTAACCCCTGCCCTCCAGAGGATTTACCCCCCTCCCTTCCTGACCAGGCAATTTTTTGCGATATGGCATTGCGTTACTCTTGCTCCATCATGCAACGCTGCGCCCAAATTAAATTTACATCCTTTTTACATCCTTGAGATTTCTTTCAGTGGTATTTGATTGCCTGTGCATTTTCTTATTTTTTGCGCTATAAACAAAAAAAAAAAAAGACGGACAATTTTGAGAAAAAAAAACTATATTTTTGACTTTTTGCTATTAAACATGTCCAGTAAAAAAATTTTAAAAAATCAAATTTCGTCGTAAATTTAGGCCAAAATTTGTTCTGCGACATGTGTTTGCTAAAAAAAAATCCCAATACGTGTAAATTAACCACTTCCAGTCCGGACACTTTCACCCCCTTCCTGTCCAGGCCAATTTGCAGCTTTCAGCGATATCACACTTTGAATGACAATTGCGCGGTCATGCAACACTGTACCCATATGAATTGTTTAGCATTTTTTTTTAGACAGATAAAACTTAATTTTGGTGGTATTTATTCACCACTGGAATTTTAATTTTTTTGCTATGAAAATGAAAAAGTCCAAAAATTTTGAAAAAAAGTGTTTTTCTTATAAAATTTAGCAAATAAATAATCTTTCTTAATAAATCTTGGCCAAAATGTATTCAGTTATCTTTTTTAGTAAAAAAAAAAAAAAAAATACCCAAATTAGTTTATAACCAAAAATTAGATTTTTTAAAATATATAAATGGCAACCCGCTCCTGCACTGCTCCCATCTGGCTGTTTATGTACATGGGTGGTTAAACATGTCCAGTAAAAAAATGTAAAAAATTAAATTTCGCCGTAAATTTAGGCCAAAATATATTCTGCTCCATGTCTTTGCTAAAAAAAAATTCCAAAACGTGTAAATTAATTGGTTTACGTTAAGGTTATAGCGTCTACAAATGGCAGCATAGACTTTGGAATTTTTTTTTTTTACTAGTAACGGTGGCAATGAGCGACTTATAGTGGGACTGTGGCGGGCATTCTAACACAGCGGGGGAACTGACTTGGTGTCACTGACATTCCCAGTGACACCAATACAGTGATCAGTGCTAATAATAAGCACTGACACTGTACTAATGACACGGGGCAGGAAGGGGTTAACATGTGGTGTGATCAAAGGGTTAACTGTGTGCTGTTTTACTATGGGGGGCTGTGTGTGTGCTTCACTGTAAGCACACTGCTTTAGAGGGCTGTGCTATGCAGAGCCATACAAAGCAGTGTGCAGAAGCTGGCAGGGGAGAAAACTGTATTGTTTACATACAGTTCTCTCCCCCTGTCGGTAATACTAAGTGATCACTGGGTGCCAGCGAGTAATCACCAACCGGGACCCGTGATTGACAGCTGAGGCCACGAATAGTGGTACGGGTAGGACGCGCACATGGCTAGTGCACGCCCCCTACACGGAAATAGAAAATTACATATATATATATATATATATATATATATATATATATATATACATATACATGTGATTTTGCACACTCCTGTCACCCTGTAGCAGTATTTCTGCTATAGGGTGGTGGGAAAGCAGTTAAAAAAAAAAAGGATAAGCAGCTCTACTGAATATATACATAAAAACAAATAAATGGTGAATGATAGATGACACTTCATAAAGTGCAGTCCAAAAGTCATATAAAAGTCTCTTTCTTCTAAGGTTTTGATGCTCAGGAGGGTGTTTATTTATTATTAGTTTATGTTTTGGGTCACTAGGGGGCAGCGCAGAACTATTCTTGGGGAATTTGAGTAGGAAGTTCCTGTTGTTCCTTCACTTTCTATAGCTGCAATGACAAATATTTGTCAGATCTACGACTATTTGTCCCCAAAAATTTGCCCATCTGTGATAAGCCAAAGAAAGCAGGAAATTTATATTAGCGGCAGTAACATTTGTAAGGGAGGGAATGCAGAACGGGGGTGAGGGATATCATCAAATCAAAGCCCAGCAATCAAAGGTCCTCATTCTTCATCCCAGTATTTTCTTTTTAGTTTTCAAGTAATCGAAGACGATTCCACATATCAGGAATACGAGTAAAACGGAGAATACAAGATGGATTATATTCATTGTTGTATAATCTGTGAGATGAACTGTATAGTTATTAAAAAAAAACAAAAAAAACAGATTACAAAAATAATTATTAAAAAAAGATTAAAAAAACAAAAAAAAACAGATTACAAAACAATTATTATTAAAAAAATTATAAAAATGATCATGCCAGACTGACTGCTGTTTCCTCATACCTATGAATGTTAATTTGACATTTCTGAACAAGCAGCAAATACTTTTTAAAACAAGTTCCCATTTACCTCTGTAGCTATAGGCATTGCAAAGAAATTCATCTTTAAACTTCACACTTAGCCTTAAGGTGCACTGTGCCCAGACTATGAATGTTAAAGTTTTTTTTTACAATTCCTTAAAAAGGAACTTCACTCGCCCTAGAGATTTTTTTCACCCTCTTACCTTGTCCTTTGGGTTGTCCACAAAAAAAAAAAAAAAATCATACTCACCCGCTCAGAAAATCCAGCATTGTCTGGAGTAACCTACTGCTCCATCTCAGCACTCCTGGTCTTGTGCCGCACACGTAGCCTGAAAGATCACCTGTGTGCCCAGACTATGAATATTAATGTTTTTACAAATCCTTAAAAAAGAACTTCAATCACCTACAGTTTTTTATTTCACCGTCTTACTTTGTTTGTTGGGTTGTCCACAAAAAAAAAAAAACATACTCACCCGTGTGGTAGGCCCTTTTCTGTTTCAACCCAACTGCGTTCACGCATTCAAAGTCAGTTCCATAAAGAAATGGTTTGACCAGTTTGGTGTGGAGGAACTCAACCCTACTGAACACCTTTGGGGTGAATTGGAATGTCAATCTGGAGGCAGGTCTTCTAGTCTGACATCAGAACCTGACCTCACCAATGGTGGTCAGATCCATAACCCTACTGAACACCCTTGGGATGAATTGTAACACCAGTTGTGAGCCAGGTCTTCTCATCCAACATCAGTGCCTGACCTCACCAATGGTGGCCAGCTCTATAAACCCTACTGAACACTGTTAGGATGAATTGGAACACCAGTTGTAAGCCAGGTCTTATCCAACATCAGTACCTGACCTCACCAATTGTTGCCAGCTCCATGAAGCCTACTGAACACCCTTAGGATGAATTGAAACACCAGTTGTAAGCCAGGTCTTCTCATCCAACATCAGTACCTGACCTCACCAATGGTGGCCAGCTCTATAAACCCTACTGAACACCGTTAGGATGAATTGGAACACCAGTTGTAAGCCAGGTCTTATCCAACATCAGTACCTGACCTCACCAATTGTTGCCAGCTCCATGAAGCCTACTGAACACCCTTAGGATGAATTGTAACACCAGTTGTAAGCCAGGTCTTCTCATCCAACATCAGTACCTGACCTCACCAATTGTTGCCAGCTCCATGAAGCCTACTGAACACCCTTAGGATGAATTGGAACATTAGTTGTAAGCCAGGTCTTCTCATCCAACATCAGTACCTGACCTCACTAATGGTGACCAGCTCCATAAACCCCACTGAACACCCTTGGGATGAATTGGAACACCAGTTGTGAGCAAGGTCTTCTCATCCAACATCAGTAACTGACATCACCAATGGTGGCCAGCTCTATAAACCCTACTGAACACCGTTAGGATGAATTGGAACACCAGTTGTAAGCCAGGTCTTCTCATCCAACATCAGTAACTGACCTCACTAATGGCGGCCAGCTCCATAAACCCTACTGAACACTTTTCGGACGAACTGAAACACCAGTTGTGAGCCAGGTTATTATTATTATTAGAGATGAGCGAATTATTCAAAAATTCGGTTCGGCTGATTCGCCGAATTCGCCGAATAAATTCGCTTCGAGCCGAATATATTCGCTGCGAATTTAACTTATAAAAAGGGTGTTTCTAGGCTTCAGAGAGCCTTTATATTAGTGCAGAACACTGTACCTTTAATTTAAATGCCCTTGGAGTCTGCTGGGGAAGAGAAATAATACTGTCAGTCAGTATGACATGCAGATGAGTGCCGTCGATCTTAGAATCACCGCACACTTCACTCATTTGGGCAGTCACGGGGCCAAAACCAGAGTGTGGAGCCACAGTGTGGCGGTGGAGGCAGCAGCAATGGGAGGCCATACAGCACCCTATGACAAAATGGAACCCACCAGCAGTGTGAGGAGACCTGAAAGTGGCACATGGCAGAGTGTGGCGATGGAGACAGCAGCAATGGGAGGCCGTACAGGGACCCATGACACACTCTGGACCTGGCATCAGCATGAGGAGGCGGTACAGGGGCCCATGACAGATTACGGGCCTGGCAGCAGCATGAGGAGTCGGTACGGGGGCCCATGGCAGATTACGGGCCTGGCAGCAGCATGAGGAGGCGGTACAGGGGCCCATGGCAGAGTGGCGGAGCGTAAGCAGCTAAAATTGAAGGCCATACAGAGGCCTATGTTAAAAAGTCCCCCCAGCAGCAGCGTGGGGAGACGACTATCAAGAGTCCAATGGCAGAGTGGCGGAGCAGAAGCAGCTTCAATTGAAGGCCATACACAGGCCTAGGTTTAAAAGTCCCTCACAGTTAATTCCAATAACGAACTCTACTCCTCCGTGCAATCTACTTACGAGACCCTGGGCAGGTCTGGGTCCAATTTGTGGTAGAGACTGGTTTTGTTCAGCCATGCTTGCGCGAGTAATAACAGGTCTGTGCTGCCCTTTGGTGTCTGGCTTAATGCGCACAACACTGAACGTCCCAGCGTTTGTCAACGATTTGCCGTTGATGCAAACCCGCTGAACCACGTTCATGAGGAGCCGGTACAGGGGGCCATGAATCAGTATGGACCTGGCAGCAGCGTGAGCAGACGACAGAGACACATGGCGCAGGGTGGCGGTGTAGGCAGCATTATTCTGAAGCCATACACAGGCCTCGGTTAAAAAACGGAAGCCGTCAGCAGCGTGAGCAGACGACAGAGGCACATGGCGCAGGGTGGCGGTGGAGGCAGCAGCAATGGAAGGCCATACAGCACCCTATCACAAAATGGAACCCACCAACAGTGTAAGGAGACCTGAAAGTGGCACATGGCAGAGTCTGGCGATGAAGTCAGCAGCAATGGGAGGCCGTACAGGGACCCATGACACACTCTGGACCTGGCAGCAGCAAGAGGAGGCGGTACAGGGGCCCATGGCAGAGTGGCGAAGTGTAAGCAGCTTAAATTGAAGGCCATACAGAGGCCTATGTTAAAAAGTCCCCCCAGCAGCAGTGTGGGGAGACGACTATCAAGAGTCCAATGGCAGAGTGGCGGAGCAGAAGCAGCTTCAATTGAAGGCCATACACAGGCCTAGGTTAAAAAGTCCCCCCAGCAGCAGCGTGGGGAGACGACTATCAAGAGTCCAATGGCAGAGTGGCGGAGCGGAAGCAGCTTCAATTGAAGGCCATACACAGGCCTAGGTTAAAAAGTCCCCCCAGCAGCAGTGTGGGGAGACGACTATCAAGAGTCCAATGGCTGAGTGGCGATCCGGGAAGTCAGCGTTGTGATTGCAGATGCAATGCAGAAATTCTACGAAGTAATGCCGTGGGTGCGAAGAAGATCATATACCGTCGTACTTCCATCCATAAGACGGAACAACCTGCGAACCGGGAGCTTTATTGCCCTGACCCGCTGAGCAGCTTCTGGGATACCCAAGAGGCCCATGGCAGAGTGGCGGAGCGTAAGCAGCTTCAATTAAAGGCCATACAGAGGCCTATGTTAAAAAGTCCCCCCAGCAGCAGCGTGGGGAGACGACTATCAAGAGTCCAATGGCAGAGTGGCGGAGCGGAAGCAGCTTCAATTGAAGGCCATACACAGGCCTAGGTTAAAAAGTCCCCCCAGCAGCAGTGTGGGGAGACGACTATCAAGAGTCCAATGGCTGAGTGGCGATCCGGGAAGTCAGCGTTGTGATTGCAGATGCAATGCAGAGATTCTATGAGGTGATGCCGTGGGTGCGAAGAAGATCATATACCGTCGTACTTCCATCCATAAGACGGAACAACCTGCGAACCGGGAGCTTTATTGCCCTGACCCGCTGAGCAGCTTCTGGGATACCCAAGAGTTTGGCTTCTGTGGGGAATATGGTTGAAAACTGAAACTTAAAGGCATGTTGACGGAAGGGCACCAGTGTCAGTGCTCCGGAGGGAATATAGCTTCAAAGCTGACACTTAAAGGTATATCGACGGTCAGAGACCACAGGAAGTGGAGCTTGCGTCTTAAATCGACTGAATGTGGCAGACGTGAAACGTCTACGGGCCGTATATGAAACGGGTTGTTCCTCTTTCTGGAATAAGTGTTGGAAATGGCCACTCTTTTTGGTGTGGCGTTTTGTCTATTTAATTCCGATAACGAACTCTACTCCTCCGTGCAATCTAGTTACGAGACCCTGGGCAGGTCTGGGTCCAATTTGTGGTAGAGACTGGTTTTGTTCAGCCATGCTTGAGCGAGTAATAACAGGTCTGTGCTGCCCTTTGGTGTCTGGCTTAATGCGCACAACACTGAACGTCCCAGCATTTGTCAACGATTTGCCGTTAAGTGATGCAAACCCGCTGAACCACGTTCATGAGGAGCCGGTACAGGGGGCCATGAATCAGTATGGACCTGGCAGCAGTGTGAGGAGACCCGAAAGTGGCACATGGCGCAGGGTGGCGGTGGAGGCAGCAGTATTCGGAAGACATACACAGGACTAGTTTAAAAAGCGGAAGCCGTCAGCAGCGTGAGCAGACGACAGAGGCACATGGCGCAGGGTGGCGGTGGAGGCAGCAGTATTCGGAAGCCATACACAGGCCTAGGTTAAAAAGCGGAAGCCGTCAGCAGCGTGAGCAGACAACAGAGGCACATGGTGCAGGGTGGCGGTGGAGGCAGCAGTATTCGGAAGCCATACACAGGCCTAGGTTTAAAACTGGAACCCAGCAGCGTGAGCAGACGACAAAGACGCACATGGCAGAGGATGGATCTGGCAGCAGTATGAGAAGGCGGTACAGGGGCCCGTGGCACAGTGTGGTGATGGGGGCTACAGCAACTGGATGCCAGAAAGTGGCCGATAGGGCTATATACTGCATGGAATTATAAAGTTGTTAAGACAGTGGCCTATAAGGCTTTACACACTATAACAATCATCACTTGATTGACCATTGGCCTATAAGGCTATACACAGCATGAATATCATGACTTATTCTGAGAGTGGTTTGGAAGGCTATATACAAAAAGTAATTCATGAGCTGTCCGGACAGCGGACAATAAGTACATATATACAAATCAATTCATCAGCTGTCCAGCCAGCGGCCTCAAAGGCGACACATATAGAAAGCAATTCATGAGCTGTTCAGACAGCGGCCTCTAAGGCGACAGATATACAAAGCAATTCCCGAGGTGTTCAGGGAGCGGCTTGAACGGCTAGGTTATTACTAAATATATTTTTGTGGCCAAACATCGGCCTATAAATAGATGTCTACACAGTGACAAAAAATTATGTCGCCAGACAGCGGCCCCTAAGGCGACAGATATACAAAGCAATTCCCGAGGTGTTCAGTGAGCGGCTTGAACGGATAGGTTATTACTAAATATATCTTTCTGGCCAAACATCGGCCTATAAATAGATGTCTACACAGTGACAAAAAAGTAGGTCGCCTTACAGCGGCGTATCCTACAAATTGACATTATAAGAAATGGTTTAGACCAAAAAAAAAAGCCCTTTGATGCGATGCTATACCTTAGTAGATTGTGGAAAGTCGACAAGTCAAGCGTAACTGTGTACATTACAGAAAATCTTAACAAGACAACCAAACATGTGGCCAAACCGTGACCGATACAACAAGTTAACAATGTAAGAAACAGGAGGGGGCCAAACCGTGGCCAATAAATAAACAGTCCACCTCATTGATGAGATGGACAACACGTGTCAAATAAATATTTAAAAAAATTGCTATTCCATCAGTCTGGAACTGGTCGACTATAAATAATTAAAAAGTTTAAATTCATGTGACAGTCGTCCAGCGACGTATAAATAATTTAAAAACACCAATTCATGAGGGGCCCGACCAGCAGAGTATAAGTCATTAAAAAGGTTCAATTCATGTGACGGTCGTCCAGCGAAGTATAAATAATTAAAAAACCCCAATTCATGAGGGGCCCGACCTGCAGAGTATAAGTCATTAAAAATGTGCAAAACATGAGTCGGCCGACCAGCAGCCTCTCAATAAAATATATATACAAATGTACGGATCAGGTGGAGGTCTTCCATTTGTCCCTAATAACATGTTTGGGGCATGATTCATGGCGGATTTAGTCAGTTGTGTCAGGAACTGGTGGTTTGAAATCCAGACTAATCCACGCCTGATTCATTTTCACAAACGTGAGTCTCTCCACACTTTGGGTGGACAGTCGTGTCCTCCGCGGAGTTACAATACCTCCTGCCGCACTAAACACGCGCTCCGATGCCACGCTACTGGCCGGGCATGACAGCCTTTCAAGGGCAAATTCAGCTAGTTGGGGCCAAAGGTCAAGTTTCGTTGCCCAGTAGTCAAGGGGATTGTCTACCTCGGTTGGCAGGGTGCTGTCCAAGTAGGCCCAAGCCTGTTGTTTGAGGTCCTGCTCCAGGTCCACCTGATGCTGCTGCTGCTGCGGCTGGTTAGTAGTTTCCTCACTGCGCTGGTGAAGAAAGCTACTCATCATCGACTGCAGACTGAGGCAGGCGCTGCTGGTGGAGCTGCCACTGCTCCTACCACCCCACCCCTCCCCTGCTGCCATGGCAGCGGAACGCGAGCGCACAGGGCCCACAGTGTCTGAGGATGGACGTTGGCGCAGAAAGGCAGAGACCAACTGACTACATAGGTGGTTTTTATAGTACGTAATTTTGGCCTCCCTCTCAGCAGGTGTGAAAAAGGCCACCATTTTTGAACGGTAGCGAGGGTCCAACAAGGTGGACAGCCAAAAGTCATCCCTCTGTCTGATGGTTATTATTCGGCTGTCGCTACGCAAGCAACCGAGCATGCTATGGGCCATTTGTGCCAAGGAATGCGAGGGACTCCCTGCCTCCATCTCCACAGCATACTGCCACGGTGCGTATGGGTCCTCTGTCTCCTCCTCCTCCTCTACCAGATGCTCCTGCTCCTCCACTCCTGTCCGCTGAGTGGAAAAAACACCCATTTCACTCAATAATTCCTGAGCACCAATGTCCTCCTCTACCTCCTCCTCTTCTTCCTGTCCTGCCCCCACAGGGGTCATGTGGCGTTGAGATCTGTGCGCCACGTCTACCGCACCCTGACCAGCCATTGTTAACAGCATTTGTTCCAGGACGTGCAACAGAGGAATGACGTCGTTCATCCCATAGTCCTGCCGACTCACGAATAGCGTGGCCTCCTCAAAGGGCCTGAGCAAGCGGCAGGTGTCACGCATGAGCTGCCAATGGCTGACATCTAAGTTACACAGGGGAGTACCTTTATCCGCTTGTAACATCAGGAAATCGGTGATGGCCTTTCGCTGTTCGTAAAGGCGGTCTAACATATGTAGGGTTGAATTCCACCTTGTTGCAACGTCGCAGATCAGGCGATGCTGTGGAATTCCATTCTGCCGCTGCAGCTCAAGGAGGGTGTGCTTTGCGGTGTAGGAATGGCTGAAATGCATGCAAAGTTTACGTGACATTTTAAGGATGTCTTGCAGTGGGATGGTGGATTTTAGGAACCGCTTGACAACCAGATTGAACACGTGAGCCATGCATGGCGCATGGCACAACCTTCCTTGACGCAGAGCAGACACCATGTTCTTTCCGTTGTCGGTCAACATGGTTCCGATTTTCAGTTTGCGCGGAGACAGCCATCTGTCGATTTCTCTGTTCATTACACTCAGAAGTTCCTCCCCTGTGTGACTACGTTCGCCAAGGCAAACCAGGTGCAGCACAGCGTGACACCGTTGCACCCTGCACATGTGATATGCCGGTCGGGTAATGGGACTTGGCACGGGGGTGGCGGCTGAGGACACGGCGGAAGAAGAGGTGGTAGAGGCGGACATCTTTGCTGGACCAAGGACGTGCAAACGTGGAGGCAAAAGCGGCGTGACCTGTCCAAGTTGCTGGTGCGGCTGTGCCGGCACCACGTTCACCCAGTGGGCCGTAAATGACATGTACTGTCCCTGACCGTAGTTACAGCTCCACACGTTGGCGCTGCCGTGCACTTTGGCAGAGACCGAGATGCTCAAAGACTGGCCCACCATCTCTTCTACATGTGAATGCAGGGCTGGCACTGCCTTTTTGGTGAAGAAATGCCGGCTTGGCACTCTCCACCGCGGCTCGGCACAAGCCATCACTTCTCGGAAAGGTGATGAGTCCACCACTTGGAAAGGGAGGGACTGCAGCACCAGCAACTTGGACAGGAGGACGTTCAGCTTCTGCACCGTCGGGTGCGTGCTCGCAAACTGTTGTCTCTTGGAAACGGATTTCAAGAAAGACTGCTGACAGAATCCGTGAAGAGGAGTAGCAGGAGAAGGAGCATCTGAATGAGCGGAAGATGCCAACGAGCGACAACTCCCCTCAGCAGAGGTGTTGGAGCCTTGACTGGCTGATAGAGGGCGATTGACGTCGGGTGACGGAGCAAGTAACGGAGCGGGTGATGGAGCGGGGGCTGGGGCAGGCAGAACCGCCGTATCTTTATCACGGTTTTCCCAGGCCACCGAATGGCGACGCTGCATATGCTGACGCAACGCTGTAGTCCCAACATTGGTCCCCTGGCCACACTTGACTTTCTGGCCACATAGTCGACATACGGCTACGTTTACTTCCTCGGGAGGATTGACAAAAAATTGCCACACCGCCGAGTAGGAAACTTTGCCCCCGCTACTCCTCACTGGCTGACTGCTACTTCCTCCGTGCACACTGGCACCACTACTGGCCGTGGTGGTAGGCTGCAGTGGAGCTGGTGCTCTCCTCCGTGGCCGTTTGGCTCCACTGACACTGCTGCGACCCTGCTGCCTCCTGGGCAACCCACCGACTGTTTTGCTCGCTGGCAAGCTGGCACCCTCTTCTCCTGATGATGCGGAAGCAATAGCCTGATGACGACGAGGCTGCCAAGTGCAATCAGCCTCATCATCATCAATTAGGGTCTCCGCGTCACTACTAGCCCCCTCGGCTGCGTGTGGGTCAGGAGACAGACCTGTCTCTAGACCGGCTACCGAGCCACTCTCCTCGCCAGTACTTCTTCGCCTGGCTGCTGAAGAGGCGGATGTCTCCCCCCGTTCCTGACCGCCCTCTGTTAGCTCTTCCTCACTGTACAGTGGGGCTGAGCCCACAGCATGCGATACTTCGCTTGGTGAGGGAACACCAAAGGACAGGGGCAGGTCGAGGACACGTGATTTCAGTGGGCTTGCTCCCGGACCATGCCAACTAACGGTTGTGTCTGACGTACCCACCGACCGTTGGCTGTAGGTGTCAGAGGTGACCTGGGAAGAGGAAGACGACCGAGTCAACCAATCGATGACGGCAGGGTTGTCGGTGGAGACACGACCGCTGGATGACACAGGGAGCACTGGCCTCTGGCTGCGACTAGTGCTGCCTCGACCCCTTCCTCTGCTGCCACGTCTGCTCGCTCCTAAAACATTGCCTCCTCTGCCACTCCTCTGCATGTTGTCTGACATACTCTTTAATTCAATAAGCACCCCAAAAATAAAACCGGATTTAACTCTTTGAACGTACAATAGTGGTTGTGAAGCAGAAAGTCAGTTTATTTAGCACAATCGGTCAATTGAAGCTTGCCGTTGGCTGGAAACTGTACGTTTATGTCACTGGAATGCACTAATCACCCAAAAAATATTACCGCCACCCGGCGTGTATATGGATTTAACTCTTTGAACGTACAATAGTGGTTGTGAAGCAGAAAGTCAGTTTATTGTACACAATCGGTCAATTGCAGCTTGCCGTTGGCTGTAAACTGTACGTTTATGTCACTGGAATGCACTAATCACCCAAAAAATATTACCGCCACCCGGTGTGTAAATGGACTTAACTCTTTGAACGTACAATAGTGGTTGTGAAGCAGAAAGTCAGTTTATTTAGCACAATCGGTCAATTGCAGCTTGCCGTTGGCTGGAAACTGTACGTTTATGTCACTGGAATGCACTAATCACCCAAAAAATATTACCGCCACCCGGCGTGTAAATGGATCTAACTCTTTGAACGTACAATAGTGGTTGTGAAGCAGAAAGTCAGTTTATTTAGCACAATCGGTCAATTGCAGCTTGCCGTTGGCTGTAAACTGTACGTTTATGTCACTGGAATGCACTAATCACCCAAAAAATATTACCGCCACCCGGCGTGTAAATGGATCTAACTCTTTGAACGTACAATAGTGGTTGTGAAGCAGAAAGTCAGTTTATTTAGCACAATTGGTCAATTGCAGCTTGCCGTTGGCTGGAAACTGTACGTTTAGGTCACTGGAATGCACTAATCACCCAAAAAATATTACCACCAGCCGGCGTGTAAATGGATTTAACTCTTTGAACGTACAATAGTGGTTGTGAAGCAGAAAGTCAGTTTATTGTACACAATCGGTCAATTGCAGCTTGCCGTTGGCTGGAAACTGTACGTTTATGTCACTGGAATGCACTAATCACCCAAAAAATATTACCGCCAGCCGGCGTGTAAATGGATTTAACTCTTTGAACGTACAATAGTGGTTGTGAAGCAGAAAGTCAGTTTATTTAGCACAATCGGTCAATTGCAGCTTGCCGTTGGCTGTAAACTGTACGTTTATGTCACTGGAATGCACTAATCACCCAAAAAATATTACCGCCACCCGGCGTGTATATGGATTTAACTCTTTGAACGTACAATAGTGGTTGTGAAGCAGAAAGTCAGTTTATTTAGCACAATCGGTCAATTGCAGCTTGCCGTTGGCTGGAAACTGTACGTTTATGTCACTGGAATGCACTAATCACCCAAAAATACTACCGCCACCCGGCGTGTAAATGGATCTAACTCTTTGAACGTACAATAGTGGTTGTGAAGCAGAAAGTCAGTTTATTTAGCACAATCGGTCAATTGCAGCTTGCCGTTGGCTGGAAACTGTATGTTTCTGTCACTGGAATGCACTAATCACCCAAAAAATATTACCGCCACCCGGCGTGTAAATGGATTTAACTCTTTGAACGTACAATAGTGGTTGTGAAGCAGAAAGTCAGTTTATTTAGCACAATCGGTCAATTGCAGCTTGCCGTTGGCTGGAAACTGTACGTTTATGTCACTGGAATGCACTAATCACCCAAAAAATATTACCGCCACCCGGCGTGTAAATGGATTTAACTCTTTGAACGTACAATGGTGGTTGTGAAGCAGAAAGTCAGTTTATTTAGCACAATCGGTCAATTGCAGCTTGCCGTTGGCTGGAAACTGTACGTTTATGTCACTGGAATGCACTAATCACCCAAAAAATATTACCGCCACCCGGCGTGTAAATGGATTTAACTCTTTGAACGTACAATAGTGGTTGTGAAGCAGAAAGTCAGTTTATTGTACACAATCGGTCAATTGCAGCTTGCCGTTGGCTGGAAACTGTACGTTTATGTCACTGGAATGCACTAATCACCCAAAAAATATTACCGCCACCCGGCGTGTAAATGGATCTAACTCTTTGAACGTACAATAGTGGTTGTGAAGCAGAAAGTCAGTTTATTTAGCACAATCGGTCAATTGCAGCTTGCCGTTGGCTGTAAACTGTACGTTTATGTCACTGGAATGCACTAATCACCCAAAAAATATTACCGCCACCCGGCGTGTAAATGGATCTAACTCTTTGAACGTACAATAGTGGTTGTGAAGCAGAAAGTCAGTTTATTTAGCACAATCGGTCAATTGCAGCTTGCCGTTGGCTGGAAACTGTACGTTTAGGTCACTGGAATGCACTAATCACCCAAAAAATATTACCGCCAGCCGGTGTGTAAATGGATTTAACTCTTTGAACGTACAATAGTGGTTGTGAAGCAGAAAGTCAGTTTATTGTACACAATCGGTCAATTGCAGCTTGCCGTTGGCTGTAAACTGTACGTTTATGTCACTGGAATGCACTAATCACCCAAAAAATATTACCGCCACCCGGCGTGTATATGGATTTAACTCTTTGAACGTACAATAGTGGTTGTGAAGCAGAAAGTCAGTTTATTTAGCACAATCGGTCAATTGCAGCTTGCCGTTGGCTGGAAACTGTACGTTTATGTCACTGGAATGCACTAATCACCCAAAAAATATTACCGCCACCCGGCGTGTAAATGGATCTAACTCTTTGAACGTACAATAGTGGTTGTGAAGCAGAAAGTCAGTTTATTGTACACAATCGGTCAATTGCAGCTTGCCGTTGGCTGGAAACTGTATGTTTCTGTCACTGGAATGCACTAATCACCCAAAAAATATTACCGCCACCCGGCGTGTAAATGGATTTAACTCTTTGAACGTACAATAGTGGTTGTGAAGCAGAAAGTCAGTTTATTTAGCACAATCGGTCAATTGCAGCTTGCCGTTGGCTGGAAACTGTACGTTTTATGTCACTGGAATGCACTAATCACCCAAAAAATATTACCGCCACCCGGCGTGTATATGGATTTAACTCTTTGAACGTACAATAGTGGTTGTGAAGCAGAAAGTCAGTTTATTTAGCACAATCGGTCAATTGCAGCTTGCCGTTGGCTGTAAACTGTACGTTTATGTCACTGGAATGCACTAATCACCCAAAAAATATTACCGCCAGCCGGCGTGTAAATGGATTTAACTCTTTGAACGTACAATAGTGGTTGTGAAGCAGAAAGTCAGTTTATTGTACACAATCGGTCAATTGCAGCTTGCCGTTGGCTGGAAACTGTACGTTTTATGTCACTGGAATGCACTAATCACCCAAAAAATATTACCGCCACCCGGCGTGTATATGGATTTAACTCTTTGAACGTACAATAGTGGTTGTGAAGCAGAAAGTCAGTTTATTTAGCACAATCGGTCAATTGCAGCTTGCCGTTGGCTGTAAACTGTACGTTTATGTCACTGGAATGCACTAATCACCCAAAAAATATTACCGCCAGCCGGCGTGTAAATGGATTTAACTCTTTGAACGTACAATAGTGGTTGTGAAGCAGAAAGTCAGTTTATTGTACACAATCGGTCAATTGCAGCTTGCCGTTGGCTGTAAACTGTACGTTTATGTCACTGGAATGCACTAATCACCCAAAAAATATTACCGCCACCCGGCGTGTATATGGATTTAACTCTTTGAACGTACAATAGTGGTTGTGAAGCAGAAAGTCAGTTTATTTAGCACAATCGGTCAATTGCAGCTTGCCGTTGGCTGGAAACTGTACGTTTATGTCACTGGAATGCACTAATCACCCAAAAAATATTACCGCCACCCGGCGTGTAAATGGATCTAACTCTTTGAACGTACAATAGTGGTTGTGAAGCAGAAAGTCAGTTTATTGTACACAATCGGTCAATTGCAGCTTGCCGTTGGCTGGAAACTGTACGTTTATGTCACTGGAATGCACTAATCACCCAAAAAATATTACCGCCACCCGGCGTGTAAATGGATCTAACTCTTTGAACGTACAATAGTGGTTGTGAAGCAGAAAGTCAGTTTATTTAGCACAATCGGTCAATTGCAGCTTGCCGTTGGCTGTAAACTGTACGTTTATGTCACTGGAATGCACTAATCACCCAAAAAATATTACCGCCACCCGGCGTGTAAATGGATCTAACTCTTTGAACGTACAATAGTGGTTGTGAAGCAGAAAGTCAGTTTATTTAGCACAATCGGTCAATTGCAGCTTGCCGTTGGCTGGAAACTGTACGTTTAGGTCACTGGAATGCACTAATCACCCAAAAAATATTACCGCCAGCCGGCGTGTAAATGGATTTAACTCTTTGAACGTACAATAGTGGTTGTGAAGCAGAAAGTCAGTTTATTGTACACAATCGGTCAATTGCAGCTTGCCGTTGGCTGTAAACTGTACGTTTATGTCACTGGAATGCACTAATCACCCAAAAAATATTACCGCCACCCGGCGTGTATATGGATTTAACTCTTTGAACGTACAATAGTGGTTGTGAAGCAGAAAGTCAGTTTATTTAGCACAATCGGTCAATTGCAGCTTGCCGTTGGCTGGAAACTGTACGTTTATGTCACTGGAATGCACTAATCACCCAAAAAATATTACCGCCACCCGGCGTGTAAATGGATCTAACTCTTTGAACGTACAATAGTGGTTGTGAAGCAGAAAGTCAGTTTATTGTACACAATCGGTCAATTGCAGCTTGCCGTTGGCTGGAAACTGTATGTTTCTGTCACTGGAATGCACTAATCACCCAAAAAATATTACCGCCACCCGGCGTGTAAATGGATTTAACTCTTTGAACGTACAATAGTGGTTGTGAAGCAGAAAGTCAGTTTATTTAGCACAATCGGTCAATTGCAGCTTGCCGTTGGCTGTAAACTGTACGTTTATGTCACTGGAATGCACTAATCACCCAAAAAATATTACCGCCAGCCGGCGTGTAAATGGATTTAACTCTTTGAACGTACAATAGTGGTTGTGAAGCAGAAAGTCAGTTTATTGTACACAATCGGTCAATTGCAGCTTGCCGTTGGCTGGAAACTGTACGTTTTATGTCACTGGAATGCACTAATCACCCAAAAAATATTACCGCCACCCGGCGTGTATATGGATTTAACTCTTTGAACGTACAATAGTGGTTGTGAAGCAGAAAGTCAGTTTATTTAGCACAATCGGTCAATTGCAGCTTGCCGTTGGCTGTAAACTGTACGTTTATGTCACTGGAATGCACTAATCACCCAAAAAATATTACCGCCAGCCGGCGTGTAAATGGATTTAACTCTTTGAACGTACAATAGTGGTTGTGAAGCAGAAAGTCAGTTTATTGTACACAATCGGTCAATTGCAGCTTGCCGTTGGCTGTAAACTGTACGTTTATGTCACTGGAATGCACTAATCACCCAAAAAATATTAACGCCACCCGGCGTGTATATGGATTTAACTCTTTGAACGTACAATAGTGGTTGTGAAGCAGAAAGTCAGTTTATTTAGCACAATCGGTCAATTGCAGCTTGCCGTTGGCTGGAAACTGTACGTTTATGTCACTGGAATGCACTAATCACCCAAAAAATATTACCGCCACCCGGCGTGTAAATGGATCTAACTCTTTGAACGTACAATAGTGGTTGTGAAGCAGAAAGTCAGTTTATTGTACACAATCGGTCAATTGCAGCTTGCCGTTGGCTGGAAACTGTACGTTTATGTCACTGGAATGCACTAATCACCCAAAAAATATTACCGCCACCCGGCGTGTAAATGGATCTAACTCTTTGAACGTACAATAGTGGTTGTGAAGCAGAAAGTCAGTTTATTTAGCACAATCGGTCAATTGCAGCTTGCCGTTGGCTGGAAACTGTACGTTTATGTCACTGGAATGCACTAATCACCCAAAAAATATTACCGCCACCCGGCGTGTATATGGATTTAACTCTTTGAACGTACAATAGTGGTTGTGAAGCAGAAAGTCAGTTTATTTAGCACAATCGGTCAATTGCAGCTTGCCGTTGGCTGGAAACTGTACGTTTATGTCACTGGAATGCACTAATCACCCAAAAAATATTACCGCCACCCGGCGTGTAAATGGATCTAACTCTTTGAACGTACAATAGTGGTTGTGAAGCAGAAAGTCAGTTTATTGTACACAATCGGTCAATTGCAGCTTGCCGTTGGCTGGAAACTGTATGTTTCTGTCACTGGAATGCACTAATCACCCAAAAAATATTACCGCCACCCGGCGTGTAAATGGATTTAACTCTTTGAACGTACAATAGTGGTTGTGAAGCAGAAAGTCAGTTTATTTAGCACAATCGGTCAATTGCAGCTTGCCGTTGGCTGTAAACTGTACGTTTATGTCACTGGAATGCACTAATCACCCAAAAAATATTACCGCCAGCCGGCGTGTAAATGGATTTAACTCTTTGAACGTACAATAGTGGTTGTGAAGCAGAAAGTCAGTTTATTGTACACAATCGGTCAATTGCAGCTTGCCGTTGGCTGTAAACTGTACGTTTATGTCACTGGAATGCACTAATCACCCAAAAAATATTACCGCCACCCGGCGTGTATATGGATTTAACTCTTTGAACGTACAATAGTGGTTGTGAAGCAGAAAGTCAGTTTATTTAGCACAATCGGTCAATTGCAGCTTGCCGTTGGCTGGAAACTGTACGTTTATGTCACTGGAATGCACTAATCACCCAAAAAATATTACCGCCACCCGGCGTGTAAATGGATCTAACTCTTTGAACGTACAATAGTGGTTGTGAAGCAGAAAGTCAGTTTATTGTACACAATCGGTCAATTGCAGCTTGCCGTTGGCTGGAAACTGTACGTTTATGTCACTGGAATGCACTAATCACCCAAAAAATATTACCGCCACCCGGCGTGTATATGGATTTAACTCTTTGAACGTACAATAGTGGTTGTGAAGCAGAAAGTCAGTTTATTTAGCACAATCGGTCAATTGCAGCTTGCCGTTGGCTGGAAACTGTACGTTTATGTCACTGGAATGCACTAATCACCCAAAAATACTACCGCCACCCGGCGTGTAAATGGATCTAACTCTTTGAACGTACAATAGTGGTTGTGAAGCAGAAAGTCAGTTTATTTAGCACAATCGGTCAATTGCAGCTTGCCGTTGGCTGGAAACTGTATGTTTCTGTCACTGGAATGCACTAATCACCCAAAAAATATTACCGCCACCCGGCGTGTAAATGGATTTAACTCTTTGAACGTACAATAGTGGTTGTGAAGCAGAAAGTCAGTTTATTTAGCACAATCGGTCAATTGCAGCTTGCCGTTGGCTGGAAACTGTACGTTTATGTCACTGGAATGCACTAATCACCCAAAAAATATTACCGCCACCCGGCGTGTAAATGGATTTAACTCTTTGAACGTACAATGGTGGTTGTGAAGCAGAAAGTCAGTTTATTTAGCACAATCGGTCAATTGCAGCTTGCCGTTGGCTGGAAACTGTACGTTTATGTCACTGGAATGCACTAATCACCCAAAAAATATTACCGCCACCCGGCGTGTAAATGGATTTAACTCTTTGAACGTACAATAGTGGTTGTGAAGCAGAAAGTCAGTTTATTGTACACAATCGGTCAATTGCAGCTTGCCGTTGGCTGGAAACTGTACGTTTATGTCACTGGAATGCACTAATCACCCAAAAAATATTACCGCCACCCGGCGTGTAAATGGATCTAACTCTTTGAACGTACAATAGTGGTTGTGAAGCAGAAAGTCAGTTTATTTAGCACAATCGGTCAATTGCAGCTTGCCGTTGGCTGTAAACTGTACGTTTATGTCACTGGAATGCACTAATCACCCAAAAAATATTACCGCCACCCGGCGTGTAAATGGATCTAACTCTTTGAACGTACAATAGTGGTTGTGAAGCAGAAAGTCAGTTTATTTAGCACAATCGGTCAATTGCAGCTTGCCGTTGGCTGGAAACTGTACGTTTAGGTCACTGGAATGCACTAATCACCCAAAAAATATTACCGCCAGCCGGCGTGTAAATGGATTTAACTCTTTGAACGTACAATAGTGGTTGTGAAGCAGAAAGTCAGTTTATTTAGCACAATCGGTCAATTGCAGCTTGCCGTTGGCTGTAAACTGTACGTTTATGTCACTGGAATGCACTAATCACCCAAAAAATATTACCGCCACCCGGCGTGTATATGGATTTAACTCTTTGAACGTACAATAGTGGTTGTGAAGCAGAAAGTCAGTTTATTTAGCACAATCGGTCAATTGCAGCTTGCCGTTGGCTGGAAACTGTACGTTTATGTCACTGGAATGCACTAATCACCCAAAAAATATTACCGCCACCCGGCGTGTAAATGGATCTAACTCTTTGAACGTACAATAGTGGTTGTGAAGCAGAAAGTCAGTTTATTGTACACAATCGGTCAATTGCAGCTTGCCGTTGGCTGGAAACTGTATGTTTCTGTCACTGGAATGCACTAATCACCCAAAAAATATTACCGCCACCCGGCGTGTAAATGGATTTAACTCTTTGAACGTACAATAGTGGTTGTGAAGCAGAAAGTCAGTTTATTTAGCACAATCGGTCAATTGCAGCTTGCCGTTGGCTGGAAACTGTACGTTTTATGTCACTGGAATGCACTAATCACCCAAAAAATATTACCGCCACCCGGCGTGTATATGGATTTAACTCTTTGAACGTACAATAGTGGTTGTGAAGCAGAAAGTCAGTTTATTTAGCACAATCGGTCAATTACAGCTTGCCGTTGGCTGTAAACTGTACGTTTATGTCACTGGAATGCACTAATCACCCAAAAAATATTACCGCCAGCCGGCGTGTAAATGGATTTAACTCTTTGAACGTACAATAGTGGTTGTGAAGCAGAAAGTCAGTTTATTGTACACAATCGGTCAATTGCAGCTTGCCGTTGGCTGGAAACTGTACGTTTTATGTCACTGGAATGCACTAATCACCCAAAAAATATTACCGCCACCCGGCGTGTATATGGATTTAACTCTTTGAACGTACAATAGTGGTTGTGAAGCAGAAAGTCAGTTTATTTAGCACAATCGGTCAATTGCAGCTTGCCGTTGGCTGTAAACTGTACGTTTATGTCACTGGAATGCACTAATCACCCAAAAAATATTACCGCCAGCCGGCGTGTAAATGGATTTAACTCTTTGAACGTACAATAGTGGTTGTGAAGCAGAAAGTCAGTTTATTGTACACAATCGGTCAATTGCAGCTTGCCGTTGGCTGTAAACTGTACGTTTATGTCACTGGAATGCACTAATCACCCAAAAAATATTACCGCCACCCGGCGTGTATATGGATTTAACTCTTTGAACGTACAATAGTGGTTGTGAAGCAGAAAGTCAGTTTATTTAGCACAATCGGTCAATTGCAGCTTGCCGTTGGCTGGAAACTGTACGTTTATGTCACTGGAATGCACTAATCACCCAAAAAATATTACCGCCACCCGGCGTGTAAATGGATCTAACTCTTTGAACGTACAATAGTGGTTGTGAAGCAGAAAGTCAGTTTATTGTACACAATCGGTCAATTGCAGCTTGCCGTTGGCTGGAAACTGTACGTTTATGTCACTGGAATGCACTAATCACCCAAAAAATATTACCGCCACCCGGCGTGTAAATGGATCTAACTCTTTGAACGTACAATAGTGGTTGTGAAGCAGAAAGTCAGTTTATTTAGCACAATCGGTCAATTGCAGCTTGCCGTTGGCTGTAAACTGTACGTTTATGTCACTGGAATGCACTAATCACCCAAAAAATATTACCGCCACCCGGCGTGTAAATGGATCTAACTCTTTGAACGTACAATAGTGGTTGTGAAGCAGAAAGTCAGTTTATTTAGCACAATCGGTCAATTGCAGCTTGCCGTTGGCTGGAAACTGTACGTTTAGGTCACTGGAATGCACTAATCACCCAAAAAATATTACCGCCAGCCGGCGTGTAAATGGATTTAACTCTTTGAACGTACAATAGTGGTTGTGAAGCAGAAAGTCAGTTTATTGTACACAATCGGTCAATTGCAGCTTGCCGTTGGCTGTAAACTGTACGTTTATGTCACTGGAATGCACTAATCACCCAAAAAATATTACCGCCACCCGGCGTGTATATGGATTTAACTCTTTGAACGTACAATAGTGGTTGTGAAGCAGAAAGTCAGTTTATTTAGCACAATCGGTCAATTGCAGCTTGCCGTTGGCTGGAAACTGTACGTTTATGTCACTGGAATGCACTAATCACCCAAAAAATATTACCGCCACCCGGCGTGTAAATGGATCTAACTCTTTGAACGTACAATAGTGGTTGTGAAGCAGAAAGTCAGTTTATTGTACACAATCGGTCAATTGCAGCTTGCCGTTGGCTGGAAACTGTATGTTTCTGTCACTGGAATGCACTAATCACCCAAAAAATATTACCGCCACCCGGCGTGTAAATGGATTTAACTCTTTGAACGTACAATAGTGGTTGTGAAGCAGAAAGTCAGTTTATTTAGCACAATCGGTCAATTGCAGCTTGCCGTTGGCTGTAAACTGTACGTTTATGTCACTGGAATGCACTAATCACCCAAAAAATATTACCGCCAGCCGGCGTGTAAATGGATTTAACTCTTTGAACGTACAATAGTGGTTGTGAAGCAGAAAGTCAGTTTATTGTACACAATCGGTCAATTGCAGCTTGCCGTTGGCTGTAAACTGTACGTTTATGTCACTGGAATGCACTAATCACCCAAAAAATATTACCGCCACCCGGCGTGTATATGGATTTAACTCTTTGAACGTACAATAGTGGTTGTGAAGCAGAAAGTCAGTTTATTTAGCACAATCGGTCAATTGCAGCTTGCCGTTGGCTGGAAACTGTACGTTTTTGTCACTGGAATGCACTAATCACCCAAAAAATATTACCGCCACCCGGCGTGTAAATGGATCTAACTCTTTGAACGTACAATAGTGGTTGTGAAGCAGAAAGTCAGTTTATTGTACACAATCGGTCAATTGCAGCTTGCCGTTGGCTGGAAACTGTACGTTTATGTCACTGGAATGCACTAATCACCCAAAAAATATTACCGCCACCCGGCGTGTAAATGGATCTAACTCTTTGAACGTACAATAGTGGTTGTGAAGCAGAAAGTCAGTTTATTTAGCACAATCGGTCAATTGCAGCTTGCCGTTGGCTGTAAACTGTACGTTTATGTCACTGGAATGCACTAATCACCCAAAAAATATTACCGCCACCCGGCGTGTAAATGGATCTAACTCTTTGAACGTACAATAGTGGTTGTGAAGCAGAAAGTCAGTTTATTTAGCACAATCGGTCAATTGCAGCTTGCCGTTGGCTGGAAACTGTACGTTTAGGTCACTGGAATGCACTAATCACCCAAAAAATATTACCGCCAGCCGGCGTGTAAATGGATTTAACTCTTTGAACGTACAATAGTGGTTGTGAAGCAGAAAGTCAGTTTATTGTACACAATCGGTCAATTGCAGCTTGCCGTTGGCTGTAAACTGTACGTTTATGTCACTGGAATGCACTAATCACCCAAAAAATATTACCGCCACCCGGCGTGTATATGGATTTAACTCTTTGAACGTACAATAGTGGTTGTGAAGCAGAAAGTCAGTTTATTTAGCACAATCGGTCAATTGCAGCTTGCCGTTGGCTGGAAACTGTACGTTTATGTCACTGGAATGCACTAATCACCCAAAAAATATTACCGCCACCCGGCGTGTAAATGGATCTAACTCTTTGAACGTACAATAGTGGTTGTGAAGCAGAAAGTCAGTTTATTTAGCACAATCGGTCAATTGCAGCTTGCCGTTGGCTGTAAACTGTACGTTTATGTCACTGGAATGCACTAATCACCCAAAAAATATTACCGCCAGCCGGCGTGTAAATGGATTTAACTCTTTGAACGTACAATAGTGGTTGTGAAGCAGAAAGTCAGTTTATTGTACACAATCGGTCAATTGCAGCTTGCCGTTGGCTGTAAACTGTACGTTTATGTCACTGGAATGCACTAATCACCCAAAAAATATTACCGCCAGCCGGCGTGTAAATGGATCTAACTCTTTGAACGTACAATAGTGGTTGTGAAGCAGAAAGTCAGTTTATTGTACACAATCGGTCAATTGCAGCTTGCCGTTGGCTGGAAACTGTACGTTTTATGTCACTGGAATGCACTAATCACCCAAAAAATATTACCGCCACCCGGCGTGTATATGGATTTAACTCTTTGAACATACAATAGTGGTTGTGAAGCAGAAAGTCAGTTTATTTAGCACAATCGGTCAATTGCAGCTTGCCGTTGGCTGTAAACTGTACGTTTATGTCACTGGAATGCACTAATCACCCAAAAAATATTACCGCCAGCCGGCGTGTAAATGGATTTAACTCTTTGAACGTACAATAGTGGTTGTGAAGCAGAAAGTCAGTTTATTGTACACAATCGGTCAATTGCAGCTTGCCGTTGGCTGTAAACTGTACGTTTATGTCACTGGAATGCACTAATCACCCAAAAAATATTACCGCCACCCGGCGTGTATATGGATTTAACTCTTTGAACGTACAATAGTGGTTGTGAAGCAGAAAGTCAGTTTATTTAGCACAATCGGTCAATTGCAGCTTGCCGTTGGCTGGAAACTGTACGTTTATGTCACTGGAATGCACTAATCACCCAAAAAATATTACCGCCACCCGGCGTGTAAATGGATCTAACTCTTTGAACGTACAATAGTGGTTGTGAAGCAGAAAGTCAGTTTATTGTACACAATCGGTCAATTGCAGCTTGCCGTTGGCTGGAAACTGTACGTTTATGTCACTGGAATGCACTAATCACCCAAAAAATATTACCGCCACCCGGCGTGTAAATGGATCTAACTCTTTGAACGTACAATAGTGGTTGTGAAGCAGAAAGTCAGTTTATTTAGCACAATCGGTCAATTGCAGCTTGCCGTTGGCTGTAAACTGTACGTTTATGTCACTGGAATGCACTAATCACCCAAAAAATATTACCGCCACCCGGCGTGTAAATGGATCTAACTCTTTGAACGTACAATAGTGGTTGTGAAGCAGAAAGTCAGTTTATTTAGCACAATCGGTCAATTGCAGCTTGCCGTTGGCTGGAAACTGTACGTTTAGGTCACTGGAATGCACTAATCACCCAAAAAATATTACCGCCAGCCGGCGTGTAAATGGATTTAACTCTTTGAACGTACAATAGTGGTTGTGAAGCAGAAAGTCAGTTTATTGTACACAATCGGTCAATTGCAGCTTGCCGTTGGCTGTAAACTGTACGTTTATGTCACTGGAATGCACTAATCACCCAAAAAATATTACCGCCACCCGGCGTGTATATGGATTTAACTCTTTGAACGTACAATAGTGGTTGTGAAGCAGAAAGTCAGTTTATTTAGCACAATCGGTCAATTGCAGCTTGCCGTTGGCTGGAAACTGTACGTTTATGTCACTGGAATGCACTAATCACCCAAAAAATATTACCGCCACCCGGCGTGTAAATGGATCTAACTCTTTGAACGTACAATAGTGGTTGTGAAGCAGAAAGTCAGTTTATTGTACACAATCGGTCAATTGCAGCTTGCCGTTGGCTGGAAACTGTATGTTTCTGTCACTGGAATGCACT
Source organism: Staurois parvus (assembly GCF_062004578.1). NCBI lineage: Eukaryota > Metazoa > Chordata > Amphibia > Anura > Ranidae > Staurois > Staurois parvus. The sequence goes on along the minus strand of NW_028318744.1, from coordinate 804,409 downwards.
AATCACCCAAAAAATATTACCGCCACCCGGCGTGTAAATGGATTTAACTCTTTGAACGTACAATAGTGGTTGTGAAGCAGAAAGTCAGTTTATTTAGCACAATCGGTCAATTGCAGCTTGCCGTTGGCTGTAAACTGTACGTTTATGTCACTGGAATGCACTAATCACCCAAAAAATATTACCGCCACCCGGCGTGTAAATGGATCTAACTCTTTGAACGTACAATAGTGGTTGTGAAGCAGAAAGTCAGTTTATTTAGCACAATCGGTCAATTGCAGCTTGCCGTTGGCTGGAAACTGTACGTTTAGGTCACTGGAATGCACTAATCACCCAAAAAATATTACCGCCAGCCGGCGTGTAAATGGATTTAACTCTTTGAACGTACAATAGTGGTTGTGAAGCAGAAAGTCAGTTTATTGTACACAATCGGTCAATTGCAGCTTGCCGTTGGCTGGAAACTGTACGTTTTATGTCACTGGAATGCACTAATCACCCAAAAAATATTACCGCCACCCGGCGTGTATATGGATTTAACTCTTTGAACGTACAATAGTGGTTGTGAAGCAGAAAGTCAGTTTATTTAGCACAATCGGTCAATTGCAGCTTGCCGTTGGCTGTAAACTGTACGTTTATGTCACTGGAATGCACTAATCACCCAAAAAATATTACCGCCAGCCGGCGTGTAAATGGATTTAACTCTTTGAACGTACAATAGTGGTTGTGAAGCAGAAAGTCAGTTTATTGTACACAATCGGTCAATTGCAGCTTGCCGTTGGCTGGAAACTGTACGTTTATGTCACTGGAATGCACTAATCACCCAAAAAATATTACCGCCAGCCGGCGTGTAAATGGATTTAACTCTTTGAACGTACAATAGTGGTTGTGAAGCAGAAAGTCAGTTTATTTAGCACAATCGGTCAATTGCAGCTTGCCGTTGCCTGGAAACTGTACGTTTATGTCACTGGAATGCACTAATCACCCAAAAAATATTACCGCCACCCGGCGTGTAAATGGATCTAACTCTTTGAACGTACAATAGTGGTTGTGAAGCAGAAAGTCAGTTTATTTAGCACAATCGGTCAATTGCAGCTTGCCGTTGGCTGGAAACTGTACGTTTATGTCACTGGAATGCACTAATCACCCAAAAAATATTACCGCTACCCGGCGTGTAAATGGATCTAACTCTTTGAACGTACAATAGTGGTTGTGAAGCAGAAAGTCAGTTTATTTAGCACAATCGGTCAATTGCAGCTTGCCGTTGGCTGTAAACTGTACGTTTATGTCACTGGAATGCACGAATCACCCAAAAAATATTACCGCCACCCGGCGTGTAAATGGATCTAACTCTTTGAACGTACAATAGTGGTTGTGAAGCAGAAAGTCAGTTTATTTAGCACAATCGGTCAATTGCAGCTTGCCGTTGGCTGGAAACTGTACGTTTAGGTCACTGGAATGCACTAATCACCCAAAAAATATTACCGCCAGCCGGTGTGTAAATGGATTTAACTCTTTGAACGTACAATAGTGGTTGTGAAGCAGAAAGTCAGTTTATTGTACACAATCGGTCAATTGCAGCTTGCCGTTGGCTGGAAACTGTACGTTTATGTCACTGGAATGCACTAATCACCCAAAAAATATTACCGCCAGCCGGCGTGTAAATGGATTTAACTCTTTGAACGTACAATAGTGGTTGTGAAGCAGAAAGTCAGTTTATTTAGCACAATCGGTCAATTGCAGCTTGCCGTTGGCTGGAAACTGTACGTTTATGTCACTGGAATGCACTAATCACCCAAAAAATATTACCGCCACCCGGCGTGTATATGGATTTAACTCTTTGAACGTACAATAGTGGTTGTGAAGCAGAAAGTCAGTTTATTTAGCACAATCGGTCAATTGCAGCTTGCCGTTGGCTGGAAACTGTACGTTTATGTCACTGGAATGCACTAATCACCCAAAAAATATTACCGCCACCCGGCGTGTAAATGGATCTAACTCTTTGAACGTACAATAGTGGTTGTGAAGCAGAAAGTCAGTTTATTGTACACAATCGGTCAATTGCAGCTTGCCGTTGGCTGGAAACTGTATGTTTCTGTCACTGGAATGCACTAATCACCCAAAAAATATTACCGCCACCCGGCGTGTAAATGGATTTAACTCTTTGAACGTACAATAGTGGTTGTGAAGCAGAAAGTCAGTTTATTTAGCACAATCGGTCAATTGCAGCTTGCCGTTGGCTGGAAACTGTACGTTTATGTCACTGGAATGCACTAATCACCCAAAAAATATTACCGCCACCCGGCGTGTAAATGGATCTAACTCTTTGAACGTACAATAGTGGTTGTGAAGCAGAAAGTCAGTTTATTGTACACAATCGGTCAATTGCAGCTTGCCGTTGGCTGTAAACTGTACGTTTATGTCACTGGAATGCACTAATCACCCAAAAAATATTACCGCCACCCGGCGTGTAAATGGATCTAACTCTTTGAACGTACAATAGTGGTTGTGAAGCAGAAAGTCAGTTTATTGTACACAATCGGTCAATTGCAGCTTGCCGTTGGCTGGAAACTGTACGTTTCTGTCACTGGAATGCACTAATCACCCAAAAAATATTACCGCCAGCCGGCGTGTAAATGGATTTAACTCTTTGAACGTACAATAGTGGCTGTGAAGCAGAAAGTCAGTTTATTTAGCACAATCGGTCAATTGCAGCTTGCCGTTGGCTGGAAACTGTACGTTTATGTCACTGGAATGCACTAATCACCCAAAAAATATTACCGCCACCCGGCGTGTAAATGGATCTAACTCTTTGAACGTACAATAGTGGTTGTGAAGCAGAAAGTCAGTTTATTTAGCACAATCGGTCAATTGCAGCTTGCCGTTGGCTGGAAACTGTATGTTTGTGTCACTGGAATGCACTAATCACCCAAAAAATATTACCACCAGCCGGCGTGTAAATGGATTTAACTCTTTGAACGTACAATAGTGGTTGTGAAGTAGAAAGTCAGTTTATTGTACACAATCGGTCAATTGCAGCTTGCCGTTGGCTGGAAACTGTACGTTTGTGTCACTGGAATGCACTAATCACCCAAAAAATATTACCGCCAGCCGGCGTGTAAATGGATTTAACTCTTTGAACGTACAATAGTGGTTGTGAAGCAGAAAGTCAGTTTATTTTGCACAATCGGCAAACTGCAGCACCAACTGTGCACGACAGCCACCAAAAAAAAAAGGGTGTATGTCACTTTAAATTTTCGATTCTTTGATAGCTGTGGCCCTAAGTAACGATTCTGTGTCCCTGAGTAACGATTCTGTGTCCCTGAGTAACGATTCTGTGTCCCTGAGTAACGATTCTGTGGCCCTAAAGTCTCTGTGGCCCTAACTCTGTCCCTTAATACACACAAGTCTGTCTCTCTTGAATGACCGGAGGCTAATGGAGAATTCTAAGATGGCCGCGATTTATAGCTCCACCATTACACAGTGCTGGCTGGCTGCTGATTGGCTAATGCGATCACATGTCATGAATGCATTATGGGTCAGCGCGCCTTGTCTGCGCGCCTTCCCAGAGATCCCCGCCCCATCTTCTCTGTCCATTTTCTCCGTCGCCACACATGTCGCCGCCATTTTTGGGAAAATTCGATTCGTGCAGCCGAAGTTTGCTAATCTTCGGATTCGTCGCGAATAGAATTTTTACAAATCTTCGGAACAAATTCCACTTCGTCATGTTCGATTCGCTCATCTCTAATTATTATTATTATTATACAGGATTTATATAGACTGAAAGAAGGAATTGAAGATTTGGTTATTAGCTGAAGGCAGGATAGGCTTCCCTGAAGAGAGAGGTTTTCAGAGATCGCCTATAAGTGGGCAGAGTAGGCGATAGTCTGATAGATTGGAGTAGAGAGCCCCAGAGGATGGGGGAGGCTCTGGAGAAGTCCTAGAGATGAGCATGGGAGGAGGAGACAATGGAGCTAGAGAGCAGGAGGTTGTGGGAGGAGCGGAGAGGACAGTTTGGGTGATATTTGGAGGCAAGATTGGTGATGTAATTTGGTGCAGAGTTATAAAAACAGTCGAATGCAGTGATTCTCGAAAGAAACGAAGGATAGAGAGGGAGGGTTAGGGAGGACTTGAAATGTGCTCAGTGAGGAGAGAAGCAAACCAACTCCACCACCTTTCTGACCACTGGGTCTGGGTGAGTGAGTCCAGAGAAGGCCTCCATAGGAAAGGGCTGTGGAAGAAGCAGAATCTGATGCTTGAAGCCAGGTTTCTGTAATTGCTAGTAGGTTAACCTCCCTGGAGGTATTCCCGAGTGTAGCTCAAGGTAAAGTTTCAGTGCCACAAGCGGTAACATCGAGCTACACTCGGGAATACCCTGCAGCGCTGCTCCGGGATCTGTTCTTCACTTACCATGTCCTGCGCTCCCGCGATGTCCCTCCTGCAGTGTCCCCTGTAATGTCCTCCGGCAGATTCCGGCATCTGTCTTCTGGGTTCCGTCCCCTGCAACGTCGGGACGTACGGGGGACGGAACTGGCAGGAAATTTGAAAGTTGTAAAAGTGACATTCACTAAATTCACTAAAATCACATAGTAAAACATTCCTGTATCAAACCATTTCACATACATGTTGGCCCGAGTGCTTTGTCCGGCGCCCTGCCTGCATTTTTACTGTTCTTTCTGCCTGGAAACTGAGAAACGTCCATGGCATCCAAAAAGCGTCCCTTTAGGTCAAAAGCGGTTTTAGACCGGCTAGAGAACAGCGATAGTAAATCAGAACCACTTGCAGAATTGAGTGATAATGATTCGTGGGGGAAATTCCTCATCAGACACTGAAAACGATTTTGCAACTTTGCTCAGTAATATGTGAACTTGGCGCTATATTTCAAATTTCAGTGTTTTTGGTTTGATTATATTATTGAATTAAATTTATTATTATTATATTATTATTTTTTATGATTATTTATTAAATTATAATTTATGATTTCGTGTTTCAAATTTTATCATACCCGGTAGAGATGAGCGAATTATTCAAAAATTTGATTCGGCTGATTCGCCGAATTCGCGGAATAAATTCGATTCGAGTCGAATATATTCGCTGCGAATTTAACTTATAAAAAGGGTGTTTCTAGGCTTCAGAGAGCCTTTATATTAGTGCTGAACACTGTACCTTTAATTTAAATGCCCTTGGAGTCTGCTGGGGAAGAGAAATAATACTGACAGTCAGTATGACATGCAGATGAGTGCCGTCGATCTTAGAATCACCGCACACTTCACTCATTTGGGCAGTCACGGGGCCAAAACCAGAGTGTGGAGCCACAGTGTGGCGGTGGAGGCAGCAGCAATGGGAGGCCATACAGCACCCTATGACAAAATGGAACCCACCAGCAGGGTGAGGAGACCTGAAAGTGGCACATGGCAGAGTGTGGCGATGGAGACAGCAGCAATGGGAGGCCGTACAGGGACCCATGACACACTCTGGACCTGGCAGCAGCATGAGGAGGCGGTACAGGGGCCCATAACAGATTACGGGCCTGGCAGCAGCATGAAGAGTCGGTACGGGGGCCCATGGCAGATTACGGGCCTGGCAGCAGCATGAGGAGGCGGTACAGGGGCCCATGGCAGAGTGGCGGAGCGTAAGCAGCTAAAATTGAAGGCCATACAGAGGCCCATGTTAAAAAGTCCCCCCAGCAGCAGCGTGGGGAGACGACTATCAAGAGTCCAATGGCAGAGTGGCGGAGCAGAAGCAGCTTCAATTGAAGGCCATACACAGGCCTAGGTTAAAAAGCGGAAGCCGTCAGCAGCGTGAGCAGACGACAGAGGCACATGGCGCAGGGTGGCGGTGGAGGCAGCAGCAATGGAAGGCCATACAGCACCCTATCACAAAATGGAACCCACCAACAGTGTAAGGAGACCTGAAAGTGGCACATGGCGCAGGGTGGTGGTGGAGGCAGCAGTATTCGGAAGACATACACAGGACTAGTTTAAAAAGCGGAAACCGTCAGCAGCGTGAGCAGACGACAGAGGCACATGGCGCAGGGTGGCGGTGGATGCAGCAGTATTCGGAAGCCAAACACAGGCCTCGGTTAAAAAGCGGAAGCCGTCAGCAGCGTGAGCAGACGACAGAGGCACATGGCGCAGGGTGGCGGTGGAGGCAGCAGTATTCGGAAGCCATACACAGGCCTCGGTTAAAAAGCGGAAGCCGTTAGCAGCGTGAGCAGACGACAGAGGCACATGGCGCAGGGTGGCGGTGGAGGCAGCAGCAATGGAAGGCCATACAGCACCCTATCACAAAATGGAACCCACCAACAGTGTAAGGAGACCTGAAAGTGGCACATGGCAGAGTCTGGCGATGAAGTCAGCAGCAATGGGAGGCCGTACAGGGACCCATGACACACTCTGGACCTGGCAGCAGCATGAGGAGGCGGTACAGGGGCCCATGACAGATTACGGCCTGGCAGCAGCATGAGGAGTCGGTACGGGGGCCCATGGCAGATTACGGGCCTGGCAGCAGCATGAGGAGGCGGTACAGGGGCCCATGGCAGAGTGGCGGAGCGTAAGCAGCTAAAATTGAAGGCCATACAGAGGCCTATGTTAAAAAGTCCCCCCAGCAGCAGCGTGGGGAGACGACTATCAAGAGTCCAATGGCTGAGTGGCGATCCGGGAAGTCAGCGTTGTGATTGCAGATGCAATGCAGAAATTTTATGAGGTAATGCCGTGGGTGCGAAGAAGATCATATACCGTCGTACTTCCATCCATAAGACCTATGTAGTCAGTTGGTCTCCGCCTTTCTGCGCCAACGTCCATCCTCAGCATGCTCGGTTGCTTGCATAGCGACAGCCGAATAATAACCATCAGACAGAGGGATGACTTTTGGCTGTCCACCTTGTTGGACCCTCGCTACCGTTCAAAAATGGTGGCCTTTTTCACACCTGCTGAGAGGGAGGCCAAAATAAAGTACTATAAAAACCACCTATGTAGTCAGTTGGTCTCTGCCTTTCTGCGCCAACGTCCATCCTCAGACACTGTGGGCCCTGTGCGCTCGCGTTCCGCTGCCATGGCAGCAGGGGAGGGGTGGGGTGGTAGGAGCAGTGGCAGCTCCACCAGCAGCGCCTGCCTCAGTCTGCAGTCGATGATGAGTAGCTTTCTTCACCAGCGCAGTGAGGAAACTACTAACCAGCCGCAGCAGCAGCAGCATCAGGTGGACCTGGAGCAGGACCTCAAACAACAGGCTTGGGCCTACTTGGACAGCACCCTGCCAACCGAGGTAGACAATCCCCTTGACTACTGGGCAACGAAACTTGACCTTTGGCCCCAACTAGCTGAATTTGCCCTTGAAAGGCTGTCATGCCCGGCCAGTAGCGTGGCATCGGAACGCGTGTTTAGTGCGGCAGGAGGTTTGGCCCCCTCCTGTTTCTTACATTGTTAACTTGTTGTATCGGTCACGGTTTGTCCACATGTTTGGTTGTCTTGTTAAGATTTTCTGTAGTGTACACAGTTACGCTTGACTTGTCGACTTTCCACAATCTACTAAGGTATAGCATCGCATCAAAGGGCTTTTTTTTTTTTTTGGTCTAAACCATTTCTTATAATGTCAATTTGTAGGATACGCCGCTGTAAGGCGACCTACTTTTTTTGTCACTGTGTAGACATCTATTTATAGGCCGATGTTTGGCCAGAAAGATATATTTAGTAATAACCTAGCCGTTCAAGCCGCTCACTGAACACCTCGGGAATTGCTTTGTATATCTGTCACCTTAGGGGCCGCTGTCTGGCGACATAATTTTTTGTCACTGTGTAGACATCTATTTATAGGCCGATGTTTGGCCACAAACCGTGACCGATACAACAAGTTAACAATGTAAGAAACAGGAGGGGGCCAAACCGTGGCCAATAAATAAACAGTCCACCTCATTGATGAGATGGACAACACGTGTCAAATAAATATTTAAAAAATTGCTATTCCATCGGTCTGGAACTGGTCGACTATAAATAATTAAAAAGTTTAAATTCATGTGACAGTCGTCCAGCGACGTATAAATAATTCAAAAACACCAATTCATGAGGGGCCCGACCAGCAGAGTATAAGTCATTAAAAAGGTTCAATTCATGTGACGGTCGTCCAGCGAAGTATAAATAATTTAAAAACCCCAATTCATGAGGGGCCCGACCTGCAGAGTATAAGTCATTAAAAATGTGCAAAACATGAGTCGGCCGACCATCAGCCTCTCAATAAAATATATATACAAATGTACGGATCAGGTGGAGGTCTTCCATTTGTCCCTAATAACATGTTTGGGGCATGATTCATGGCGGATTTAGTCAGTTGTGTCAGGAACTGGTGGTTGGAAATCCAGACTAATCCACGCCTGATTCATTTTCACAAACGTGAGTCTCTCCACACTTTGGGTGGACAGTCGTGTCCTCCGTGGAGTTACAATACCTCCTGCCGCACTAAACACGCGCTCCGATGCCACGCTACTGGCCGGGCATGACAGCCTTTCAAGGGCAAATTCAGCTAGTTGGGGCCAAAGGTCAAGTTTCGTTGCCCAGTAGTCAAGGGGATTGTCTACCTCGGTTGGCAGGGTGCTGTCCAAGTAGGCCCAAGCCTGTTGTTTGAGGTCCTGCTCCAGGTCCACCTGATGCTGCTGCTGCTGCGGCTGGTTAGTAGTTTCCTCACTGCGCTGGTGAAGAAAGCTACTCATCATCGACTGCAGACTGAGGCAGGCGCTGCTGGTGGAGCTGCCACTGCTCCTACCACCCCACCCCTCCCCTGCTGCCATGGCAGCGGAACGCGAGCGCACAGGGCCCACAGTGTCTGAGGATGGACGTTGGCGCAGAAAGGCAGAGACCAACTGACTACATAGGTGGTTTTTATAGTACTTTATTTTGGCCTCCCTCTCAGCAGGTGTGAAAAAGGCCACCATTTTTGAACGGTAGCGAGGGTCCAACAAGGTGGACAGCCAAAAGTCATCCCTCTGTCTGATGGTTATTATTCGGCTGTCGCTATGCAAGCAACCGAGCATGCTATGGGCCATTTGTGCCAAGGAATGCGAGGGACTCCCTGCCTCCATCTCCACAGCATACTGCCACGGTGCGTATGGGTCCTCTGTCTCCTCCTCCTCCTCTACCAGATGCTCCTGCTCCTCCACTCCTGTCCGCTGAGTGGAAAAAACACCCATTTCACTCAATAATTCCTGAGCACCAATTTCCTCCTCTACCTCCTCCTCTTCTTCCTGTCCTGCCCCCACAGGGGTCATGTGGCGTTGAGATCTGTGCGCCACGTCTACCGCACCCTGACCAGCCATTGTTAACAGCATTTGTTCCAGGACGTGCAACAGAGGAATGACGTTGTTCATCCCATAGTCCTGCCGACTCACGAATAGCGTGGCCTCCTCAAAGGGCCTGAGCAAGCGGCAGGTGTCACGCATGAGCTGCCAATGGCTGACATCTAAGTTACACAGGGGAGTACCTTTATCCGCTTGTAACATCAGGAAATCGGTGATGGCCTTTCGCTGTTCGTAAAGGCGGTCTAACATATGTAGGGTTGAATTCCACCTTGTTGCAACGTCGCAGATCAGGCGATGCTGTGGAATTCCGTTCTGCCGCTGCAGCTCAAGGAGGGTGTGCTTTGCGGTGTAGGAATGGCTGAAATGCATGCAAAGTTTACGTGACATTTTAAGGATGTCTTGCAGTGGGATGGTGGATTTTAGGAACCGCTTGACAACCAGATTGAACACGTGAGCCATGCATGGCGCATGGCACAACCTTCCTTGACGCAGAGCAGACACCATGTTCTTTCCGTTGTCGGTCAACATGGTTCCGATTTTCAGTTTGCGCGGAGACAGCCATCTGTCGATTTCTCTGTTCATTACACTCAGAAGTTCCTCCCCTGTGTGACTACGTTCGCCAAGGCATACCAGGTGCAGCACAGCGTGACACCGTTGCGCCCTGCACATGTGATATGCCGGTCGGGTAATGGGACTTGGCACGGGGGTGGCGGCTGAGGACACGGCGGAAGAAGAGGTGGTAGAGGCGGACATCTTTGCTGGACCAAGGACGTGCAAACGTGGAGGCAAAAGCGGCGTGACCTGTCCAAGTTGCTGGTGCGGCTGTGCCGGCACCACGTTCACCCAGTGGGCCGTAAATGACATGTACTGTCCCTGACCGTAGTTACAGCTCCACACGTTGGCGCTGCCGTGCACTTTGGCAGAGACCGACATGCTCAAAGACTGGCCCACCATCTCTTCTACATGTGAATGCAGGGCTGGCACTGCCTTTTTGGTGAAGAAATGCCGGCTTGGCACTCTCCACCGCGGCTCGGCACAAGCCATCACTTCTCGGAAAGGTGCTGAGTCCACCACTTGGAAAGGGAGGGACTGCAGCACCAGCAACTTGGACAGGAGGACGTTCAGCTTCTGCACCGTCGGGTGCGTGCTCGCAAACTGTTGTCTCTTGGAAACGGATTTCAAGAAAGACTGCTGACAGAATCCGTGAAGAGGAGTAGCAGGAGAAGGAGCATCTGAACGAGCGGAAGATGCCAACGAGCGACAACTCCCCTCAGCAGAGGTGTTGGAGCCTTGACTGGCTGATAGAGGGCGATTGACGTCGGGTGACGGAGCAAGTAACGGAGCGGGTGATGGAGCGGGGGCTGGGGCAGGCAGAACCGCCGTATCTTTATCACGGTTTTCCCAGGCCACCGAATGGCGACGCTGCATATGCTGACGCAACGCTGTAGTCCCAACATGGGCCCCCTGGCCACGCTAGACTTTCTGGCCACATAGTCGACATACGGCTACGTTTACTTCCTCGGGCGGCTTGACGAAAAATTGCCACACCGCCGAGAAGGAAACTTTGCCCCCGCTACTCCTCACTGGCTGACTGCTACTTCCTCCGTGCACACCGGCACCACTACTGGCCGTGGTGGTAGGCTGCAGTGGAGCTGGTGCTCTCCTCCGTGGCCGTTTGGCTCCACTGACACTGCTGCGACCCTGCTGCCTCCTGGGCAACCCACCGACTGTTTTGCTCGCTGGCAAGCTGGCACCCTCTTCTCCTGATGATGCGGAAGCAATAGCCTGATGACGACGAGGCAGCCAAGTGCGATCAGCCTCATCATCATCAATTAGGGTCTCCGCGTCACTACTAGCCCCCTCGGCTGCGTGTGGGTCAGGAGACAGACCTGTCTCTAGACCGGCTACCGAGCCACTCTCCTCGCCAGTACTTCTTCGCCTGGCTGCTGAAGAGGCGGATGTCTCCCCCCCATTCCTGACCGCCCTCTGTTAGCTCTTCCTCACTGTACAGTGGGGCTGAGCCCACAGCATGCGATACTTCCCTTGGTGAGGGAACACCAAAGGACAGGGGCAGGTCGAGGACACGTGATTTCAGTGGGCTTGCTCCCGGGCCATGCCAACTAACGGTTGTGTCTGACGTACCCACCGACCGTTGGCTGTAGGTGTCAGAGGTGACCTGGGAAGAGGAAGATGACCGAGTCAACCAATCGATGACGGCAGGGTTGTCGGTGGAGACACGACCGCTGGATGACACCGGGAGCACTGGCCTCTGGCTGCGACTAGTGCTGCCTCGACCCCTTCCTCTGCTGCCACGTCTGCTCGCTCCTGAAACATTGCCTCCTCTGCCACTCCTCTGCATGTTGTCTGACATACTCTTTAATTCAATAAGCACCCCAAAAATAAAACCGGATTTAACTCTTTGAACGTACAATAGTGGTTGTGAAGCAGAAAGTCAGTTTATTTAGCACAATCGGTCAATTGAAGCTTGCCGTTGGCTGTAAACTGTACGTTTATGTCACTGGAATGCACTAATCACCCAAAAAATATTACCGCCACCCGGCGTGTATATGGATTTAACTCTTTGAATGTACAATAGTGGTTGTGAAGCAGAAAGTCAGTTTATTGTACACAATCGGTCAATTGCAGCTTGCCGTTGGCTGGAAACTGTACGTTTAGGTCACTGGAATGCACTAATCACCCAAAAAATATTACCGCCAGCCGGCGTGTAAATGGATCTAACTCTTTGAACGTACAATAGTGGTTGTGAAGCAGAAAGTCAGTTTATTTTGCACAATCGGTCAATTGCAGCTTGCCGTTGGCTGGAAACTGTACGTTTGTGTCACTGGAATGCACTAATCACCCAAAAAATATTACCGCCAGCCGGCGTGTAAATGGATTTAACTCTTTGAACGTACAATAGTGGTTGTGAAGCAGAAAGTCAGTTTATTTTGCACAATCGGCAAACTGCAGCACCAACTGTGCACGACAGCCACCAAAAAAAAAAAGGGTGTATGTCACTTTAAATTTTCGATTCTTTGATAGCTGTGGCCCTAAGTCACGATTCTGTGTCCCTGAGTAACGATTCTGTGTCCCTGAGTAACGATTCTGTGTCCCTGAGTAACAATTCTGTGTCCCTGAGTAACGATTCTGTGGCCCTAAAGTCACAATTCTGTGTCCCTGAGTAACGATTCTGTGTCCCTGAGTAACGATTCTGTGGCCCTAAAGTCTCTGTGGCCCTAACTCTGTCCCTTCATACACACAGGTCTGTCTCTCTTGAATGACCGGAGGCTAATGGAGAATTCTAAGATGGCCGCGATTTATAGCTCCACCATTACACAGTGCTGGCTGCTGATTGGCTAATGCGATCACATGTCATGAATGAATGCATTATGGGTCAGCGCGCCTTGTCTGCGCGCCTTCCCAGAGATCCCCGCTCCATCGCCACACATGTCGCCGCCATTTTTGGGAAAATTCGATTCGTGCATCCCAAGTTTGCTAATCTTCGGATTCGTCGCGAATCGAATTTTTCCCAATCTTCGAAACGAATTCCACTTCGTCATGTTCGATCCGCTCATCTCTAATACCCGGGATGTTTCCTAGACTCTTGTTCGGACAGATTTCAGTGAGTTATTCCTAAAAATTACAGGTCTACAATAGAAAAAATACATATTTCCATGCAAAAAAAATGTACCGCTTTGAGCACAGAAATATGGACATAATCAGACCGCTAGGGAGGCTACGGTCATGGACAGAGGTGAGCTTATTACAGACAGAGCGGGTATTCCAGAGTGCACATGAAAAAGGGAGGGTGGTTTTTAGGAGTACTGGGACAGAGATTAAATTGAGTGGATTACGGCTATTCCTGGAGGAAGGGGGGTTCCTGGTGTGGGGGTGAGATACTGGAGGACCATGGTTTAGGGAGATATCCCCAGAGGTTAGGAGAAGAAGGAGGGTGCCTGGTGTGAGGGTGAGATACTGGAGGACCAAGGTTTGGGGGATATCCCCAGAGGTAGGAGAAGGAGGATGCCTGGTGGGGTGAGATACTGGAGGACCAGGGTTTGGGGAGATATCCCCAGAGGTTAGGAGAAGAAGGAGGGTGAGGAAAGTAAGGTGGGAATGGGATGTATGTGAGGGCACATGCCTTCCTGTCTTGGTGTTTGGGTCAGCAGGTGAGTAAAGTATCAGCAGGAGATGATGAGAGCAGTAGTATGGAGATGGTAGCAGTGAGGGAGAGATGTATAAGCTTTGAGGTGGAGCAGAGGGGTAAAGAAACGAGATTTTGAGAACAGAGGATAGTAATATGAAAAGGAGGAGTAGAGGTGGCATATTAAAAGATACATGGAGTAGGACTCAGACTTGTAGGAGATGTTTCCCGGGGTGTTTGCTTGCAGTCCATCCAGTGTGCAGTAGAGTTCTTTGTTGTATCTTCCAGCTTCTTGAGTTATCCTGCTTTAGATAAACTGTTGTGTTCAGCTGCTGCTTCACACTCCAGCAGAAAATGCACTCACACAGGAAAAATGCCGGTTGGTACTTAGATTCCACACCTCGGATGATCCCACTCCTTCACCACGGTGACCTGCCTGTGTACCTATCCTGCTGGTTTCAGGTGAGCCTTTCCACTGCTATAGTAACTGGTCTTCGAGCCTGACCCCTGATCGTAACAAAATGGTTTCCTTGTACATGATTGGGTATTCTTTGCAAAGAGAAATTTTACCACATTCTTGAATTAAATACATTTTTAGTATTTCCTCCTCCCCATGCTCCTCCCCCTCACCTTTCCATCAAGATCAATAATACAACTATCAGTGCCTCCCCTCATGCCAGGGTACTGGGTGTAATCCTAGACTCTGACCTGCTCTTTCAGGCCCTTATACACTATATTGCCAAAGTATTGGGATGCCTGTCTTTACACACACATGAACTTCCAGTCTTAGTCCGTAGGGTTCAATATTGAGTTCCCGCCCTTTGCAGCTATAACAGCTTCAACTCTTCTGGGAAGGCCGTCCACAAGGTTTAGGATGGTGTCTATGGGAAGGTTGGACCATTCTTCCAGAAGCACATTTGTCAGGTCAGGCACTGATGTCGGGGGAGGAGGCCTGGCTCGCAGTCTCCACTCTAATTCAGCCCAAAGGTCTTCTATCGGGTTGAGGTCAGGACTCTGTGCAGGCCAGTCAAGTTCCTCCACCCCAAACTGGCTCCTCCATGTCTTTATGGACCTTGCTTTGTGCGCTGGTGTGCAGTCATGTTAGAACAGGAAAGTGCAATCCCCAAACTCCTCCCACAAAGTTGGGAGCATGAAATTGTCCAAAATGTCTTGGTATGCTGCTGCCTTAAGAATTCCCATCACTGGAACTAGGGGGCCAAGCCCAACCACTGAAAAACAACCCCACACCATAATCCCTCCTCCACCAAACTTTACACTGGAACACCTGAATCCAATGATTTGGAGGGGTGTCCCAATACTTTTGGCAATATAGTGTAGCTGTTGAAATCTTGCTGCCTTCACCTCTGTAACATGTGAAGGTGTTCCAGTCACCTCCATGGCCACAGGTTTATACAATCAAGCACCTAGGCATACAGCCTGGCCTGGGTTCTGACCTCAATCTGATAGAAAACCTTTGGGATTTATTAGAGCGGAGACTGCGAGCCAGGCCTCCTCCCCCGATATCAGTGCCTGACCTGACAAATGTGCTTCTGGAAGAATGGTCAAACCTTCCCATAGACACCCTCCTAAACCTTGTGGACGGCCTTCCCAGAAGACATGAAGCTGTTACAGCTGCAAAGGGTGGGGCCAACTCAATATTGAACCCTACGGACTAAGACTGGGGGGCCATTGAAGGTCATGTGTGTGGAAAGGGCGGGGCCAACTCAATATTGAACCCTACGGACTAAGACTGGGGGGCCATTAAAGTTCATGTGCGTGGAAAGGCAGGCGGCCCAGTACTTTTGGCAATATAATGTATGTAGGTTAACTTAATTTTTATAACTGATGGTGAAACAACTTACCTCTTATCTGGACAAAAACATCCTCACTCTTCTTAGAAATGTTGGATGCAGATCTCACTTCACAGGAATAATTCCCAGAATCCTCCAGTTGAGCAGACTGGACTCCATATTGATCAGATAAACTGAATTCCCTAACATTGCATCCATCTCTGTAGAAAGCAAACTGCAGTTCTGCCCTCTGTCTGAGCGGACTGAGACTTGTGTCACACTTCATGGTCATGTTGTCACCTTCTAAGACTTCCAATGTGCTTACATTTAGCACTGGGGTGACAAACAGCTCTGAAAAAAATAAGCAATTAAAAAAATCATATTTGCTAGAAAGGATGCGTGTCAACATTCTGCAAAAATTTGATGAAATTTGTGACCATTAAAGCTGAATTCCAGGTATGGATTTTTTTATAGTTACACTGGTTCATATGGGACTAATGTGGAAGCAGAGAATCAACATAGCAGTCACCACTACTTCAGTCTTTGCCACTTTCCTCTGGGTCCAAGGGGTTTGCTCACTTGGCACAGGTGACATTCACAGAACTTCTTTCATTTTTCTCAATGCAAAGCATGCAAGCCATTCCCTAATTTGATGAGGTGGAGAGGTGGGATGGTTACTATTTCCACCTCGCTCAATAAAGGAAAGCCTTGCACTAATCGAAAAAAATTGGTGGTAAGTGGGAAGAATGTCCCTTACATTGGTGGCCAATGGGAAGAATGTGCCTTACATTGGTGGCCACCAGGAAGAATGCTCCTTACATTGGTGGTCAGTGGGAAGAATGTCCCTTACATTGATGGTCAGTGGGAAGAATGTCCCTTACATTGGTGGTCAGTAGGAAGAATGTCCCTTACATTGGTGATCAGTGGGAAGAATGTCCCTTACATTGGTGGTCCGTGGGAAGAATGCCCCCCTTACAGTGCTGTTGTGAGTGTCAGCCTTACGTACAGTCTTCGCCGTTTTCCTACAGGTCCTAGAGGTTTGCTTGCTTGGCACAGGTGCCATTCACAGAACATCTTTCATTTTTTTCAATGAAAGAATGCAAGCCATTCCCTAATTTCATGAGGTGGAGAGGTGGGATGGTGATGCCGCTATTTCCACCTCACCCAATAAGGGAAAGCCTTTCACTCATAGAGATAAATGAAAGGGCATTCTGTGAATCGCACCTGTGCCAAGTGAGTGACTCCCTGTGGCTTCTAGGTAGCAGGGCAGCCACTAGGCCTGCCTTTCTCAACCTGTTTACCCCAGCGGAACCCTTTAAACAATTTTTAAGTCTTGTGCAACCCCTGATAAAACCAAAGTATTGGGAGACAGTGGGAAGAATGTTTCTTACATTGGTGGCCATTGGGAAGATTGCACCTTATATTGGTGGTCAGTGGGAAGAATGTTTCTTACATTGGTGGCCATTGGGAAGAATGCCCCTTACATTGGTGGTCAGTGGGAAGAATGCTTCTTACATTGGTGGCCATTGGGAAGATTGCGCCTTACATTGGTGATCAGTGGGAAGAATGATCCTTAAATCAGTGGCCAGTGGGAAGAATGTTTCTTACATTAGTGATCAGAGGGAAAAATGCTCCTTACACTGGTGGCTATTGGGAAGAATGCTCCATAAACTGGTATCCAGTGGAAAGATTGCTTCTTACATTGGTGGCCAGTAGGAAGAATGCTCCTTACATTGGTGGTCAGTGGGAAGAATGCTCCTTGAATTGGTGGCCAGTGGGAAGAATTACCACTACATTGGTGGCCAGTGATAAGAAGGCTCCTTACACCGGTGACCAGTGGGAAGAATGTTCCTTACATTGGTGGTCATTGGGAAGAATGTCCCTTACATTGGTGATCAGTGGGAAGAATGTCCCTTACAATGGTGGTCAGTGGGAAGAATGCTCCTTGCATTGGTGGTCAATGAGAAGAATGCTCTTTACATTGGTGGTCAGTGGGAAGAATGCCCCCCTTACAGTGGTGTTGTGAGTGTCACCCTTACATACAGCTAAAAAATGTAATTGGTGTCATGCAGCTGGCTCTTGCAAGAGGCACTAGCCCCAGAATTATGCAGCACCATCAAATGGGAGGTCATAAAGCCACAGCTCAAGGAACCTCAAGCAACTGTTGAAGGAACCCTGGTTGAGATAAGGCTGTACTAGGCACAAAGCAGCGATCACTGTTGTATTGGTGAATACTACAGAGATTCTTTGCTTCCATCATGGTCCTATAGGTATGCAATATGCATGCTTACATTGTGCCAAGCTGTAACTATGCAAAAAAAAATCAAAATCTAGAGTTCAGCTTTAACATCAATGAATTTTGCCAAAAAAATCAACAAAGTTTGACAATAACATTATCAATTTTGGAGTCAATTAGGTTTAAATTTTACAGAAATGTAATAAAATGTTGCTGCTCATCTCCATAAGTTGTGTGTAGCCTAAACGCATAGTTACATAGTTAGTCTGGCTGAACAAAGACAAAAGTCCATCCAGTTCAACCATCAAAAAAAAAAAAAAAAGTTAGAATCCTACACCCACAGTTGATCCAGATCCAGCATGTGTTGGACATAATTGTAATGGTTGGGTGATGGTCTGTAATTCTGCACAGATTGTCTTTTAATCTAAGCCGGGGTGCATATTTGTGATCTGTTCAGCTATAACTCACATTCACCTTTTATCATAATAGGGATGAAGTCACTACGTTTCCCCACTTTGCCATTTGAAGCTCTCACGTCACAGGAATAAGTCCCAGAATCCTCCAGCCTGGCAGAATGGACTTCATATTGACTGGATGAACTGAATTCCTGAACTTTCCATTCATCTCTGTAGAAAGCAAATTGGAGTATTGTGCTCTGTTTGAACATGAGTCCTGTATTTGGACTGGACAAGGTGGAGATTGTGATACCACCACCCCACCTTCTCCAACCAGAGAACACTTTGTATTCATTGGGAAAAAGCAAAGTGTTCCCTGAATGGTGTCTCTGCGAGCAGACACCTTCCTTTGTTCACAATGCAGCAGGACAGCCACTTGGCACAGGACCCGGAAGCTAGCAGAGATCACTAGAGTATTGATTTCTACTACATTGATCTCTAACTTACATGAATATCCCACAAGCATAGCACATACAAACATACATTGGTGCAAGCTATGTAAGTGTATTTTGCTCAGGGGCGGACTGACCATTTGGAAACTCGGGCGCTGCCCGAGGGCCCGGGGTCAGTAGGGGGCCCCATGAGATGCTCCTGGTACCTTTTTCATAGGCGTTTTTGAGTTTGGGCAAGGACACAGGGGCCCCATGATCCCCTATTGCCCGGGGGCCCCAAGAGTTGTCAGTCCGCCCCTGATGCTGTTTATTCCTGTCCTAAACTTTGAGACCTGAAGCTTCCTGCTGTCCTCTAGGAAGGTGATTGCTTGGATTGGAACATCAGGAGTGAAGACTTTGCTGCTGAAGAATGTCCTGAAGAGCTGGGGAGAAGCTTATATTAGTGAACATTGCAGGAAGTTCTGGTGGCTCATCCAAGGGGTTAGTGTGCTGAGCTGAAGCTGATCCGAATCCGAATAGTACAGAGCTCTGGCCTGTGGAGCCTGTTCCTGGCCTACCTTTAGCCACTTGTAAAGTGGTCTGGAGGAATGTTTCTTCAAAGAGACTCACAATATGGTATAAGGATCTGGCATGGATAGTGATCCAAAAAGGGGTTGAGAACTTTCATGCATGCCAAAAACCTGTGGAGATATCGGCATTGCCCCTTTTGCATCATTCACACAGAAACTGCTTTGCACGTCTTCCAACAGTGTCCCTTTCACAGGACCTGTTGAGGGTCCAAGTGCATGAACTTGAAAACTTTGTACTGTGGGTCACCAGAAAGGGCCTCAACCACCAGAATGAGAGGACAGGGTGCCAACCATCAGTAAATTAATGGTCAGTTTGTACTGATGTCTATTGAAGACTATTGCAGACTGGTCCACAGTCTACTCATAGAGTATAAACCTATGGACGTTAATGAGGAAAAGGACATCTGAGAAGATCTCTCCTTCCCCCATTCTCCCTTATGTGTCTTTGTTCTTCAATAAAACTTTGGACCTGTGAACTCTTTCCTCCTCCCCTATTCCTCCTCCCTATCCCCGATCACACCAGATGCTTAATGAAATGTTTTGAACAGTTTGACTTGTTGATGCCAGGTAGGATGTGCTGGTCAGGGGTCCAAGTCAGGCACTGTGCATTTGACATTGTGCTGCTTGGTATTTAGTGGTACCTTAGGGCCCACATAATGTTTAAATTAAATGTCAGCCCCCTGAGCCACTTGGGGGTCCCTAACGGATTGTAGGGGGTGAGGGGTACTACATACCAAGAGGTTTGTGCATCTCTTGTATTTAGGGACTATTGCAGTTCAGCCTGGGCATCATTGAAAGTTAGGAGTGAAATTATGACAATAACACATGCAGCGCTAAAAATAAAATTAAAACATAGAAAAACATATAGAGTAATATGTGATGGACTACTAGTGCTTAGTAGTGATTTATAAGTGTCCTCATAGCATGAATGCAATAGTCCCAATAAACTTGTGCAAGACGTGATGAACTCCGTGCTGTGAAGTGTTTAATATTATGCACTCACCAGAAAGCGCATAAAATGCGCATTTGAGTTGTCAGACCACTCCTGGTCCCAGAAAAGTTGAACCTATATGGATCATCTGGCGAGCTGTCACTCTGTCACTCCTTAACCAGCAGGGGGACTCCCGACATCCAAGGAACCCCACAGGGATAATCCAGGCTCATTAACCAGGGCACTCACATGCAGTATCCACCTTGAGAGAGGGGGGGCTTGACCAGAAAGCCCACCCCAAAAAACACTGATAGTGTAGTATGTTCCAACAAATGTTCTTTATTAGAGATGATGTATACAAATAACTCACAGGGTATCCCAGATAAAAAGATGGCCGCCGGCCTCCACGAGGTACGGAACGGCGTGACGTCACCGGCTAGGCTCCACCCTGACGCGTTTCATGCGGACGAGCACGTTATCAAAGGGGTGACGCACGAAACGCGTCAGGGTGGAGCCTAGCCGGTGACGTCACGCCTTTCCGTACCTCGTGGAGGCCGGCGGCCATCTTTTTATCTGGGATACCCTGTGAGTTATTTGTATACATCATCTCTAATAAAGAACATTTGTTGGAACATACTACACTATCAGTGTTTTTTGGGGTGGGCTTTCTGGTCAAGCCCCCCCTCTCTCAAGGTGGATACTGCATGTGAGTGCCCTGGTTAATGAGCCTGGATTATCCCTGTGGGGTTCCTTGGATGTCGGGAGTCCCCCTGCTGGTTAAGGAGTGACAGAGTGACAGCTCGCCAGATGATCCATATAGGTTCAACTTTTCTGGGACCAGGAGTGGTCTGACAACTCAAATGCGCATTTTATGCGCTTTCTGGTGAGTGCATAATATTAAACACTTCACAGCACGGAGTTCATCACGTCTTGCACAAGTTTATTGGGACTATTGCATTCATGCTATGAGGACACTTATAAATCACTACTAAGCACTAGTAGTCCATCACATATTACTCTATATGTTTTTCTATGTTTTAATTTTATTTTTAGCGCTGCATGTGTTATTGTCTTAATGTGAAGGTTTGAGGTTTGTGCCTTTTATGCCAGCTGCTTGCTACGCATCTCCAAGCGCTCGTTAATTATCTCTTTTTTTCTTTTTTTTTAGGAGTGAAATTATGGTCATTCATTTGTTATTAAATGTTAATCCTCACAAACCTGTTATAAAATGTTCCGCAATCCCTTGGTTGGTCCTGTGACTGACTCACCGTTTATCCCGACCAATATCTCCTGACTCCTCTTCTTTACACTGTTGGTTGCAGTTGTCACTTCACAGGAATATTTCCCAGAGTCCTTCACCTGAGCAGACTGAACTCCATATCGATTATACAAAGTGAATTCTTGGACATTCCGTCCTTCTTTGTGAAAAGCAAATTTCAGTTCTGTCCTCGGTCTGAGAGGGCTGAGACTGGTGTCACATGTCAGGGTCATCTCATCACCTTCTACCACTGGATCCGGGGTTACTTTTATCTTTGGGATTTCAAATAGAACTAAAAAGTAATCACATAGACAATCTGTAATAGTATTGTATCTTTTTGTTTTGATGAGTGCAGAATTCACATCTCACTGTACAAAATGGGCTGATGCAAGTGCAATACTTTCAACTTATTGCCTTCCTCCTTGCCCTGTTTTATTTATTTTCACTGTCAGGGAAATACGGATTATGTCCGTGGCAGAACAGCCTTGTATACTTACTGTTACCTGGACTGTAGCTGATAACTGCTGCGGAACGTCTTCCTTTGTTACTGCTGTATTATCCTTTGCAGTGTGGACAGGGTTAAACTGAATGTTCATTAATGCAGAAGTGCTGCAGCCCTCTTTATGGAGACCACTTTTTAATGCTGATCTAGGGTGTGTTTCCAGTGCAGGGGGAAGCCATCTTGGCTGGGTCTGATTTGTTCCTAGAGGAGGATGATTGGTTGATGTAACAGAGCAAGAAGAAGGGGGGGCTGGTAGGCTGCTGAGGTAAAAGGAGAGGACTGTCTCGATGCAAGCAGGTATGTGAGGAAAAGACTGGGCTGCTGTTAGTTGAATGCATCCCTGTCATAACTGATGGGTGAGAACTCAGAGAAGTAAAGAGATGGAGAACCTTCTCCCTGGGAGGGTGTGAGGTGTGAATTTGATGCCTGGAAAGATCAGACTGTAGTGGAAAGCACTTCTAATGCTCGTGAGGAAGGAAAGGAGAGACTGTCTCAGGAGGATTTAAAGAGAGACATCACAGCAAGTCCTATCCCGCTCTGAGGACTTGAACTGAACCAGACTATGTGCTCAGAGACCCAGAAGGGGGAACCTGGGTCTGGTAGGAGAGAAACACCATACAAGTTAATCTCTTGTCTGCTTGTGCTTTTTTCAAGGGCCCCAACTTTGCCAGCCAATATTTTTTTTCCTTCAATCACTGGCCAGTAGGATTAAACTGGGACTGATATAGAAAGTTTTGTTAATTACTGTTAGTCAGAATACTGCAAGTGTTTAACATTTTACTGATTGTACAAATGCACGTATTAATTCTCTCTTCTTTCAGGCTACAAGTGGCCTAATAAATTCTTTGAAATACCTCAAGGTGTGTCTTTAGGAAACTGCCACCCCACTCACCCTGGAGGGATTCCTGAAGACGTTCGGTCAGTAATGAAACACAGGCGGGACTTCCAGTAATGTCATTTCTGCTCGGTGGAACACACACTGGCTCCAGGGTGAGCGGAGCAGCCACAGTTCCTGATTCTTGGTGAGCTTTTAATTCTGGGTGCCAGGATGGTCACCTTGCTATTGCGAGTGCCTTTTATTTCCAACAGTGCCCCTTTGCACAGGATATGTTGAGGGCCCAAGAGCATGAACTCGAAAACTTTGTACTGTGGGTCGCCAGAAAGGGCCTCATCCACCAGAATGAGAGGACAGGGTGCCAACCATCAGTAAATTAATGGTCAGCTTGTACTAATGTCTATTGAAGACTGTTGTAGACTGGTCCACAGTCTACTCATAGAGTATAAACCTATGGACTTTAATGGGGATAAGGCCGTCTGAGAAGATTTCTCCTTCCCCCACTCTCCCTTATGTGTCTTTGTTCTTTAATAAAACTTTGGACCTGTGAACTGTTTCCTCCTCCCCTATTCCTCCTCCCTATCCCCGATCACACCAGATGCTTAATGAAATGTTTTGAACAGTTTGATTTGTTGATGCCAGGTAGGATGTGCTGGTCAGGGGTCCAACTCAGGCACTGTGCATTTGACATTGTGCTCCTTGGTATTTAGTGGTACCTTAGGGCCCACATAATGTTTAAATTAAATGTCAGCCCCCTGAGCCACTTGGGGGTCCCTAACGGATTGTAGGGGGTGAGGGGTGCTACATACCAAGACGTTTGTGCATCTATTGTGTTTAGGGACTATTGCAGTTCAGCCTGGGCATCATTGAAAGTTTGGAGTGAAATTATGGTCATTCATTTGTTATTAAATGTTAATCCTCACAAACCTGTTATAAAATGTTCCGCAATCCCTTGGTTGGTCCTGTGACTGACTCACCATTTATCTTGACCAATATCTCCTGACTCCTCTTCTTTACATTGTTGGTTGCAGTTGTCACTTCACAGGAATATTTCCCAGAGTCCTTCACCTGAGCAGACTGAACTCCATACTGATTATACAAAGTGAATTCTTGGACATTCCGTCTATCTTTGTAAAAAGCAAATTTCAGTTCTGTCCACGGTCTGAGAGGGCTGAGACTGGTGTCACATGTCAGGGTCATCGCATCACCTTCTACCACTGGATCCGGGATTTCTTTTATCTTTGGGATTTCAAATACCTCTAAAAAGTAATCACATAGACAATCTGTAATAGTAATGTATCTTTTTGTTTTGATGAGTGCAGAATTCACATCACACCGTACAAAATGGGCTGATGCAAGTGCAATACTTTCAACTTATTGCCTTCCTCCTTGCCCTGTTTTATTTATTTTCACTGTCAGGGAAGTACGGATTATGTTCGTGGCAGAACAGCCTTGTAAACTGACTGCACCCTGGACTGTAGCTGATAACTGCTGCAGAACATCTTCCTTTGTTACTGCTGTATTATCCTTCTGCAGTGTGGACAGGGTTAAACTGAATGTTCATTAATGCAGAAGTGCTGCAGCCCTCTTTATGGAGACCACTTTTTAATGCTGATCTAGTGTGTGTTTCAAGTGCAGGGGGAAGCCATCTTGGCTGGGTCTGATTTGTTCCTAGAGGAGGATGATTGGTTGATGTAAGAGAGCAAGAAGGGGGGGGCTGGTAGGCTGATGAGGTAAAAGGAGAGGACTGTCTTGAAGCAAGCAGATGTGTGGGGAAAAAGACTGGACTGCTCTTAGCTGAATGAATCCCTGTCATAGCTGATGGGTGAGAACTCAGAGAAGCAAAGAGATAGAGAACCTTCTCTCTGGGAGGGTGTGAGGTGTGAGCTACCCACCATCATCCTTGGAGACTTCAATATCCCTATCAATGTCAACAACCTGGCTACATCCCAACTCCTCCACTTAACTTCTTCCTTTGCACTCACACAGTGCACACAGTCCTCCTCCCACACCGACGGGGAACACCCTGGACCTCGTTTTCTCTCATCTCTGCACCCTCCACGACCTCACTAACACCCCTTTCCCTCTCTCTGACCACAACCTCATTACGTTCTCTGTCTCCCCGACCTCTAACACCCCCCCCCCCAAACGTCAAACCATCACCAGCCGTAACCTCTGCAACCTGAACCTGGCCCCTCTCTCTGCCTTAGACTCCTTAGCACCCCTAACACACGTAGCATTAGACCCCGACCGCTTCAACCCTGGCAGAACGACCACACTAAAAATCTTAAACGTCGCAATCGCGCACTGGAGCGATCTGGCACAAAAACCAGATCCCCTTGAGCGTTCTCCCTCTACAAATCCGCATTCTTCACCTACATTTCCTTCCTCCACGCCGCCAAACAAGCCTACTTTGTTACCCTCATCAGCACCGTCTCCACCTGTCCTCGCCGGCTCTTCTCCACTTTCAACTCCCTACTCTCTCCCCCCCCCCCCACCTCCACCCAGTACCTCACTCACCGCCCACGAGATTGCCAATCACTTCTAAAATAAGATCGACGCAATCCGTAAGGACATCACCAATGCTCAATCTACCTCCCCACCTAGCCTCCCTCCCACCATAACCCCATCAACTCCCCCCTCCTCTGACCTCGCGACTGCCCTGCCCCCCACCACACCTAACACCCCGCACACTATAACCTTCCCAAAACTCCGCTCCTTCAGCCTTGCTACCACTGAGGAGGTCACTAAGGTCTTCTCAAAAGCCCGCCTCACCACTTGCCCCCTTGACCCAGTCCCCACACAACTCCTCTGGTCACCCTCCTCCTCCATCCTATGCTCCCTCACCCACATCTTCAATCTCTCCCTCTCTACTGGTGCATTCCCCTCCCCCTAAAGCACACGCACATCACCCCCATACTCGAAAAACCCTCCCTGGACCCCACCGACCTGAACAACCTTAGACCCATCTCCCTGCTGCCATTTACATCCAAGCTCCTTGAGCGCTTAGTCTACAATCGCCTAAGCTCCCACCTCACTGACAACAACCTCCTCGATCCCCTACAGTCTGGCTTCCATCCCCTACACTCCACTGAAACCGCCCTCCTCAAAATCACTAATGACCTGCTAACCACCAAAGCTAATGGCCACTACTCAGTCCTCCTACTCCTCGACCTTTCTGCGGCCTTCGACACAGTTGACCACTACCTTGTCAAGGTCCTACCTTTTCCCAGAGGTTGTGCTGCTCCATGTGCTGGCATCCATCTTGGGTTTCTGCAAAGAGCATGGTGGGAGTCTTTTATGCCTTCAGGCCTCTGAGGTCCATCAGCCAGAGGGGTGTGGTTGATTACATATAAGTCTGTTGTCCGCACATGCCCTTTGCATTTGTGTTTTGTGTGTTAGTGTTGCAACAGCTCTGTGTATACTCTCATGACTCTCCTGGAATCTGACTCGGCTTGTGACTAGACCATTCTCTGCATTTTCCTTTGATCTGACCTCCCGTTGCTGAACCCGGCCTGTGACCTGTGATTCTTGTCCACTGTTCTGTACCGTTGGTCCCGTTGTTGTCGACCCGTCCTGCCCGACTATGCTATTGTCTGATCTGATTCCTACCAGCTACACGCCATTGGCGGCTGCCATTACTGCAGCTGGGGTGTTTTGGGGGCCACGACCTGGTTCCTGGCTGCGTCAAGTCCATCCCCACCATCAGGGGCCCTGGTGAAAGGCAGCCTGGGATTTAGACTCCGTGCCCTGAGGGACTCCGGTCTGTGGGTGGTGGTTGTCGTCAGTCAGTGCGTGACCCTGCCTCTAGGCCTGCCTGTCCGTTCCACAGCTCCTGCCCTGACACCCCTCCTCCTTAATAAACTACACCCCCTTGGCATCAGAGACTCCGCTCTCTCCTGGCTCTCCTCCTATCTATCCCAACGCTCCTTCAGCGTTACCTATAACGCTACCACCTCCCCCTTTCTCCCCCTCTCTGTTGAGGTCCCCCAAGGCTCTGTCCTCGGGCCCCTTCTCTTCTCCATCTACACCTCCTCCCTCGGCAAACTGATACATTCCCATGGCTTCAACTATCACCTCTATGCCGATGACACGCAAATTTACCTCTCCACCTCCGCCTCACCCCTTCAGTCTCCACCCCCTATCGCCCACCTACTGAACGACATATCAGACTGGATATCGCTCCATTTCCTCAAATTGAACATTTCCAAAACCGAGCTCCTAATTTTCCCCCCAGCCCGCGCCCCCCCCACATCCTCTCCATCACGACCAACAACGCCACCATCAGTCCCACCCCACAAGCCAAAGTCCTAGGTGTCACTCTAGACTCAAACCTGTCCTTCCAACCCCATGTCCAATCGTTGGCAAATTTATGCAGGCTCCACCTCCGCAACATCTCCAAAATACGTCCGTTCCTAACCCCAGACACTACTAAACTACTCGTTCACTCCCTTATTATCTCATGTCTGGACAACTGCAACTCCCTTCTCACCGGCCTACCTCATCACAGACTATCCCCGCTTCAGTCTATCCTGCACTCAGCGGCCAGACTCATCCGCCTTACCAACTGCTCTGTATCTGCCACCCCCCTCTGTCACTCCCTCCACTGGCTCCCGATTGCCCAACGCATTAAATTCAAAATACTAACACTGACATACAAAGCCATTCATAACACTGCCCCAAACTACCTCACCGACCTGATACCCAAATACTGCCCAACCCGTGCTCTTCGCTCCTCACAAGACCTCCTACTTTCTAGCTCCCTGGTCTCCTCCTCCCACGCCCGACTGCAGGACTTCTCCAGGACTTCCCCCATCCTCTGGAACTCACTACCTCAATCCATCAGACTGTCACCTATCCTCCTCACCTTTAGGCGCACCCTGAAAACCCATCTCTTCAGGGAAGCCTACCCCACCCTCACCTAACAATCGATCTCCTCCACTCCTCCCACCACTCCATCCCCCACAGCCACTTCCACCTGTACCACTATCCCCTCCCTCCTAGATTGTAAGCTCCAAGGAGCAGGGCCCTCTAACCCCTCGTGTATTGTATTGTTATTGTATTGTCTCATGTTCTGTCCCCCTCGCTGATGTACAGCGCTGAGCAAACCATTTGGCGCTATATAAATACTGTATAATAATAATAAATTTGATGCCTGGCAAGATCAGACTGTAGTAGAAAGCACTTCTAACGCTTGTGAGGGAGGAAAGGAGAGACTGTCTCAGGAAGATTTAAATAACACGCCCTATCACAGCAAGTCCTATCCCTCTCTGAGGACTTGAACTGTACCAGACCATGTGCTCGGAGACCCAGAAGGGGGGTCCTGGGTCTGGTAGGAGACAAACATCATACAAGTTAATCTCTTGTCTGCTTGTACTTTTTTCAAGGGCCCCAACTTTGGCGGCCAATATTTTTTTTCCTTCAATCACTGGCCAGTAGGATTAAACTGGGACTCATATAGAAAGTTAGGACTGTATTTATATGCTGTTAGCTGAATGCAGATCGGTTTTGCTAATTACTGTTAGTCAGAATACTGCAGGTGTTTAACATTTTACTGATTGTACAAATGCACTTATTAATTCTCTCTTCTTTCAGGCTACAAGTGGCCTAATAAATTCTTTGAAATACCTCAAGGTGTGTCGATAGGAAACTGCCACCCCACTCACCCTGGAGGGATTCCAGAAGACGTTCGGTCAGTAATGAAACACAGGCGGGACTTCCAGTAATGTCATTTCTGCTCGGTGGAACACACACTGGCTCCAGGGTGAGCGGAGCAGCCGCAGTTCCTGATTCTCGGTGAGCTATTTATTCTGGGTGCCAGGATGGTCACCTTGCTATTGCGAGTGCCTTTTATTTTATTTTGAACAGTTTTTAATAATGACGATGCACAAAACTTTTATTGGTCTGTGTCTCCCGTGACTTTAAACATATGTGATTGAATACGCCTGTGGAGGTCTGGTTTTGTGCCTCTTGGGGGTGATCTTTTCTGGAGGAGAAGAATGTTACATTAAGAGCACCGATAGACCTTCTTACAAGGGGTCAACTAAATCCGGTGAGTGGGCACAGATTGGACACTTTATTCATATTTTGACACATAGTATTTCATTAGTATTTATTAGATGGCGCAGTTCTCTTTTTTCTTTAGTTTTTAGAGGTATTTAAATACATTTGGTGAGCTGCAGCTGGATATTTTTATACATACTGCCTATACATATTTTCTATATTTACATGTGTTCATTTTATTTTTCTGATTGAGGTTTTTGAAGCATGGGTGTCTTTTTTTTTATAATTCCTTGGCCACTGTGGCCAAGGAAAAAGCTGATCAATCACTATCTGTTCTTGATCAGCTTCAATGGGACAATGGGGTCCAGAGGTGACATATGTAAAGCTCTAATAGGCCCTTGATGCCTCCTAAAGGCCGGTTCAAACTATAGAAATGCAGTCCAGATGCGTTACAGATGTGTTTTTGCATGTGCATTTTTAACGCGTTTTTGGTGCATTCCGGTGCTTTTTTTTATGTGTTTTTGACGTGTTCCAGTGCTTTTTTTTATACATTTCAATTAATGTTTTCCCTCTCTTTTTCTTCAATTCAAATATGGACATGTGCGTTCCAGTGCGTTTTTGGTGCACTCCAGTGCATTCCGGTGAATTTTTAATGCTGAACGCTACTAAAACGCTACTATAATGCTACTAAAAACACTATTACCAGCGCTTTTTCCCAGAGTTTTTTGAGCTTAAAAAAAACCCACTAGTGTGCATGGAGCCTTAAGCATTGCCTTTGGACAATTTTAGATACCAAAGTTTGTCACCATTTCAGGAGTGAATTCTTAAGGCTTGGCATGTTTGGTGTCTATTTACTCGATGCAACCCCATTTTTATATTTTTCACAAAAATTGGATAATATTGTGTGTTTGTGTGCACTAAAATTCACCTTTCATCACTCTAGTCAAAATATGGGTTCGATTAAACATTGCAGTAACATCGTTTGACATAAATAAAAAAAATTGGAACTACTACCATTTTTTTCCCCAGGGTCTCTGCTTTCAGAAAATATAAAATGTTTGGGTGCTTAACTCATCTTCAGGACTAGAATGTGCATTTAAAAGTGGGCACAAATGTAAACTGGTAGCCAAAGGTTTAATAAACCCCTAAAGCTATGTTAAAGCTTAGATATGTAAAGATCCTATGACTTACTTTGTATGGAGATAAAAGCTTCATCTGTGAACATTACATCTGTATGGAGAGTTATTTCCTTTAAACATTTGTATCTCCCGCTGTTCATCAAGTTTACTATTCCTAGATGTAATGTAGATATATATCCCTGGTTTGGAATGACAGAATCTTCCTTGTAGAACATTGTATATTTTTCCATGTACCGAGAACGATGGTGGCATCTCAGAGTCAGATCATCTCCTTCATGAACATAGAGCGGAACCTGCAGGATCACCAGGTCTGGAACACATAGTCACATCACATGATCAAATGATGGTTACAGGACATAGTATTGCTTCTACAATGAGGTACATTTGTAGTATGGGCAGAGCTGGGACTAGGAGGGGCAGCAGGGGCAGGTGCCCCGGGTGCAGTGTGTTGTGCGGGGAAGCAGCCTGCAGAGCACCTTCAACCAGACTGAGAGCCTGCCTTCACCTCTTCCATCTTTTACTGACCCACCCTGCTGCCTAGAGGCTGCCTTACCTGACAGGAGGAGCATGAACAGAGGAGCAATGATGTCTCTGATGGTGCGGTCCATTGACTGCACCAGTGGCATGCTTGTGAGGGTGTGGTCTGCATTTCGGGGTGCCAGCTAGACGCTCAACAATTTTTATTTTGTTTTATCTTGCGGCTCTCAAACAGGCAGTGCTGTAGTGCTAATATCATAGATCCCAGTTGCAGAAGACAATCGGGGACAACCTAATCATGGGAGGGGGGACTGGAAAGTCTTGGCCCGGCACTGAGTATAGGCATACAACAGATGCTTTGTGCCCTGCACCCCCATGTTCCCTTTATCAATTACATAGAAACACAGAAAAGTGATGGCAGAAAAAGACCGAGTGGTCCATCGAGTCCACCCAATTTATAAATTTTTTTATTTTTGGGTTTTTTTGGTTTTTTTTTCCTTTTTTTCATCAACTTTTTTGTCTAGAGCAGGCAAGGGTCTCCAAACTTTAAAAACAGAGGGCTAGTTTACTGTCCCTCAGACTTTAGGGGGGCTGAACTGTACCAATTGGAAGCAGAAAAGATCCTATCAGTGGGAAAAAAACAATGCCCCATTTTTGCTGTCAGTGGGAGGAATTGTGCCCCATCATTGGTGTCATTAAGAGGAATTGTGCCCCATCATTGGTGTCATTAAGAGGAATTGTGCCCCATCAATGGTTTTAGTGGGCTCCATTTTTTGTGTCATTGGGAGGAATTGTGCTCCATCATTTGTGTCATTGGGAAGAATTTTGCCCCATCATTGATGTCAGTGGGAGGAATTATGCCCCATTGTTGAAATAGTGCCCCAAGGGCCAGATGAAGGCAAGCAAAGGGCCACGTCTGCCCCCCCACCCCCAGGCCACAGTTTGGAAACCACTGGTCTAGAGTATAGATCTATGCTTGTACCAAGCATGTTGGAAGCTATTTACTGTTGACTGGCTCACTTCCTCTGCTGGAAGTTTATTCCAAGCATCAGCTTCTCTTTCAGTACAATAGTACTTTCTGAGGTTAGTTTTGAACTTTCCTCCAGTTAGACTGCTTATCCCTAGACATCACCTCTTTTCCAGACTGGAGGCTACAACTCTGACTGTTACTGGGATCTTGTAATTAAAGCCTCTTTATTTGTGCTAAGGCAAGACACCTCTAGACTGTTTATTGAGCCATTGTGGATGGACTGTTGCTGTGGGCCTGGCTGCCTTGCACTGATTATGGAAAAAGAACCTGTTGATATACAGTAGACCCTAAGAGGGTCAGGCATGGACAAAGAACACATTAAATTGTACATTTCCAACTAACCAGCAACGACATCCAGTCTGACAGTGTCACTTCCTTCTCTATTGGCCCAGCAGCTGTAGTCCCCGCTATGCACAATCTTTGCAGATGTAATGGTATAGATTTTTCCGTCAAACACCCAGTTACCATCTTTGTACCAGACGTAGGTCAGCTCTCCGCTTGCAGTAGACCCCACATCACACGTCATTCTCATAGACTCTACTGTGAAGATCTTCCTCACATTTGGGGTGAAGGTTACCACAGGGCTGACTGCCAATCCTGAAGAGGATTCAAATGGAATTGCAACTTATGCCAAGTTAACTGCACACAATAAAATGTAGTTTTGTAGTATTCTGCTATAATGCAGAATAGAAGGGTCCCTTGAATGGTAGTCACTTGAGTCTAGGTTCACACTGATGCGATGCGGGATTCGCAGTGATCAGACAGCATACTGACAGGAATGGTACCAGTGGATTGGCAAAGGGTCAACGTGGTACCAATATATAAAAAAGGCCAGAGATATGTTCCTAGAAACTACAGGCCAGTGAGTCTAACATCAATAGTATGTAAACTATTGGAGGGTATGATAAGGGACTACATCCAAGATTTTGCTGAGGAAAATACTATCATTAGTATTAATCAGCATGGCTTTACGAAAGGTCATTCTTGCCAAACCAATCTGTTAACATTCTATGAGAAGGGAAGCTGCCATCTAGATAAGGGAAGGCCTGTGGATGTGGTGTATCCAGATTTTGTAAAAGCATTCGACACAGTCCCCATAAATGCTTAATTTACAAACTGAGGACTGTAGGCATGAACCACAGGGTTTGTACATGGATAGAAAATTGGTTACAGGGGCCGTACAGAGGATGGTGATAAATAGTGTATACTCTGACTGGTCTGTAGTGGTATGAGGTCTGGTCACCAGTTCTCAGGAAAGATGTGCTGTAACTGGAGAGAGTCCAGAAAAGGGCAACAAAGTTAACCACTTCCAGCCCGGACACTTTTACCCCCTTCCTGCCCAGGCCAATTTTCAGCTTTCAGCGCTATCACACTTTGAACGGCAATTGCGCG
The DNA here is from genome assembly GCF_062004578.1 of Staurois parvus. Classification (NCBI taxonomy): domain Eukaryota; kingdom Metazoa; phylum Chordata; class Amphibia; order Anura; family Ranidae; genus Staurois; species Staurois parvus. The sequence goes on along the minus strand of NW_028318744.1, from coordinate 771,976 downwards.
ATCATGCAACACCCATTTGAATTTTTTAGCATTTTTTTGAGATAGATAAAACTTTATTTTGGTGGTATTTATTCACTACTGGGATTTTTTATAAATGAAAAAGTCCAAAAATTTGGAACAAAAAAAGTGTTTTTCTTATAAAATTTTGAAAATAAATAATCTTTCTTCATAAATCTTGGACAAAATTTATTCAGTTATCTTTTTAGTAAAAACAAATAACCCAAATTAGTTTATAACCAAAAATTATCATTTTTAAAAAGCTTGTCACATGGTACAAGGCTGTTGTGAATAGCCTTGTACCATGTGACCTCTGTGATCATTCACAGATTTCACACGTAGTAAGCAATGATGTCAGAAGTGATTGGCCAATCAGTGATCACATGATCAGGACCTCACACAGAGGTCCCGTACAGCGATCAGTGTTCTAGAATCATGATGTACAAACATCATATCCACACGATCAGGAGTATGCAGTATTTTCAGTGTTGAAAGGGTGCATTGAGATACAGTATGTATGTAGCTACTAGAATCCTCTTTATGTTTCTCCATTTCAATAATTTAGCAAAATCGATTGATTGATTGATTGATTGAATGAAAGATCTAAAATAAAGACTCACCTGTGTGTCCAAGGATCGTGGCTGTAAAATAAGACAAAAACTGTTACATATTTGAAATACAAATGGCAGTCTATGCAAAAACATTGTGTCTACAAAAAGAATTATAAATATATATAAATATACTGTATGATGTGTTAATTGTGAGTAATAATTGAAGCCCCATATGGTAATACTCAAGTCCAAATACAAGTTTTTTTTTATGGCAGCTGGTTTGTTCAAATCCTGATGAAGGGGATGGAGATACGATTTTATCACCCCCCCCCCCCTCCCCAAGTTAGGTTGCTAGGTTGTTTGGCAAATTTAGTTCTTTTGGGCTCCTCTGTAATCAGTGGAGCTCAAACTCTAATGTTGTCTAAAGTGGAGTTGTTGATTGCTTTGGACTGTTCTTTGCTTCACAGTCTGCTGGTTTGAATGTTTTCCCCTGCATTCTAGAAGCACAGGTGTCAAACTGGCGGCCCTCCAGCTGTTGCCAAACTACAAGTCCCATGAGGCATTGCAAGATTGACAGTTACAAGCATGACTCCCAAAGGCAGAGGCATGATGGGACGTGTTGTTTCGCAACAGCTGGAGGGCCACCAGTTTGACTCCCCTGTTCTAGAGGATTCTAGAACCCTAGAGGGCTGGAAAGGCAAGTGAGCAGTCTGAATATTTATGGGTCTTCAGTCAATCCCTGGGGAGGTGTGCCCAGTGGGTGGCTGAAGAACAACTGGAGTCTGGAGGCCTGGAGCAGCCCTGTTCTAAGCCCTGGGTCTAAATCCTGGGCCTGGTCCTCCAGGAGGAGTCCCGAATCTGAGGGTCTGGAATTTGCTGCATGTTAATCAAGGTACAAGCTGTGGCAGAGCTGGGTTGACTAGTCTAAAATAATTTTCTGGAGCTAAGCAAGGGATTTTCACCCAAGAACCTGGTCTGGGGGAAGTTGGAAGGGGGCATCAATCTGTCTTGTGGCATTGTGAGCATTAACCTCTCCCTCACTAAAGAGGTGATATTGGAAGGGGGCATCCGGTATCCTGTGGCATTATGAGTACTGACCTGAGCTCAGGGTCCTAAATCCTGGGTTTGGTCCTCCAGGAGGAGTCCTGAATTTGAGGGTCTGGAATTTGCTGCATGTTAATCAAGGTACAAGCTGTGGCAGAGCTAGGTTGGCTAGTCTAAAATAATTTTCTGGAGCTAAGCAAGGGATTTTCACCCAAGAACCTGGTCTGGGGGCAGTTGAAAGGGGGCATCCATCTGTCTTGTGGCATTGTGAGCATTAACCTCTCCCTCACTAAAGAGGCGATATTGGAAGGGGGCATCCGGTATCCTGTGGCATTATGAGTACTGACCTGAGCTCAGGGTCCTAAATCCTGGGTTTGGTCCTCCAGGAGGAGTCCTGCATCTGAGGGTCTGGAATTTGCTGCATGTTAATCAAGGTACAAGCTGTGGCAGAGCTAGGTTGGCTAGTCTAAAATAATTTTCTGGAGCTAAGCAAGGGATTTTCACCCAAGAACCTGGTCTGGGGGAAGTTGAAAGGGGGCATCCATCTGTCTTGTGGCATTGTGAGCATTAACCTCTCCCTCACTAAAGAGTCGATATTGGAAGGGGGCATCCGGTATCCTGTGGCATTATGAGTACTGACCTGAGCTCAGGATCCTAAATCCTGGGTTTGGTCCTCCAGGAGGAGTCCTGCATCTGAGGGTCTGGAATTTGCTGCATGTTAATCAAGGTACAAGCTGTGGCAGAGCTAGGTTGGCTAGTCTAAAATAATTTTCTGGAGCTAAGCAAGGGATTTTCACCCAAGAACCTGGTCTGGGGGCAGTTGAAAGGGGGCATCCATCTGTCTTGTGGCATTGTGAGCATTAACCTCTCCCTCACTAAAGAGGCGATATTGGAAGGGGGCATCCGGTATCCTGTCGCATTATGAGTACTGACCTGAGCTCAGGGTCCTAAATCCTGGGTTTGGTCCTCCAGGAGGAGTCCTGCATCTGAGGGTCTGGAATTTGCTGCATGTTAATCAAGGTACAAGCTGTGGCAGAGCTAGGTTGGCTAGTCTAAAATAATTTTCTGGAGCTAAGCAAGGGATTTTCACCCAAGAACCTGGTCTGGGGGAAGTTGAAAGGGGGCATCCATCTGTCTTGTGGCATTGTGAGCATTAACCTCTCCCTCACTAAAGAGTCGATATTGGAAGGGGGCATCCGGTATCCTGTGGCATTATGAGTACTGACCTGAGCTCAGGGTCCTAAATCCTGGGTTTGGTCCTCCAGGAGGAGTCCTGCATCTGAGGGTCTGGAATTTGCTGCATGTTAATCAAGGTACAAGCTGTGGCAGAGCTAGGTTGGCTAGTCTAAAATAATTTTCTGGAGCTAAGCAAGGGATTTTCACCCAAGAACCTGGTCTGGGGGAAGTTGAAAGGGGGCATCCATCTGTCTTGTGGCATTGTGAGCATTAACCTCTCCCTCACTAAAGAGGCGATATTGGAAGGGCGCATCCGGTATCCTGTGGCATTATGAGTACTGACCTGAGCTCAGGGTCCTAAATCCTGGGTTTGGTCCTCCAGGAGGAGTCCTGAAAATCTGAGGGTCTGGAATTTTGCTGTATGTTCATCAAGGTACAAGCTGTGGCAGAGCTTGGGGGGGGCTAGTCTAAAATAATTTTCTGGAGCTAAGCAAGGGCTTTTCACCCAAGTACCTGGTCTGGGGGAAAAGTACTGCCTTCCTTTTTGCTAACACCATTGATGAGGTATTACAAAGGTTCCTAAAAATGGCTTCATAATCAGTATGTGCTGTAGTGACTGCCAGCTGGGAACCAGTATCAACGCCAGCCCAAGGCATGTATTGCATGAAGGGTGGTATCATTGGAGCACAGTTGACAAAATGTTCATGGCAGGATCATAAGTTTTTATGTTAATGAAACCCCAGGGTTAGCACCATCCAGCTTCAGATGTTTTGTCAGTTTGTAGCACACAGCCTCTCAACTCCTACACCACCAAATCCCACATTTCTTAGCTCTATAGTTGTAATTGTTTAGTCGGGTCTGCTCATGATGCTCTGGTGCTGTTGAGTTCAGGAAGATATGAGAGCCTTCCAGAACATGGGTAGGGGCTAGGCAAATGAACAGCATGAATATGGATACAGCCCTGACCAATTGCAGGAGAGGGTGATCCCGTTGTATGCTGGGAGTGGTATTTTTGTTTTGGGAGCACATGGGCTCTGGGTCTTATCCAGGAGTGGATTACACCAGGTCAGACTGGAGGCAGGCTTGGCTCTTCTGGCACTTGCTGCCATGTGGCCTCAGGTGGGTCGACCTGAGGACCTGAAGTTAGAGAGTGACCCTGGTTTGTCAGGGCAGGAACGCTGGAATGGGCAGGCAGGCCTATGGTACGGTCACGCTGCGACTGACGACAGTCACTACCCACAGACCAGAGTCCCTCAGGGCGCGGAGTCTAAGCCCCAGGCTACCCTTCACCAGGGCCCCTGATGGTGGGGATGGACTTGACGCAGCCTGAGACCAGGTCGCGGCCCCCGAGTGACCCCAGCTGCGATAACGACTGCCACCAATGGCGTACAGCTGGTGGGAGCTAGATGGGATCACGAGTAGAGTAGTCAGACAAGCCGGGTCAAAAACAACGGAGCAGACAGTACTAGACGGTAGGCAAAGAATACTCAGGTCACGGGCCGGGTTCAACAACGGGAGGTCAGATAAAGGGTTAACGCAGAGAGTAGTCTTGTCCAAGCCGAGTCGGTTACCAGGAGAGCAATGGGAACAACACAAGAGCTTGCAACAGGGCAACATACAGGACACAAGTGCAGAGCACACTTGCAGACAGCAGGTTTAAATGTGCTCAACCACACCCTTCTGAGGAGGAGCCGCAGAAGCCTGAAGGCATAAAGGTTCCCACCATGCTTTGCAGAAAACCAAGATGGAGGCCAGCTCATGGAGATGCACAAGCTCTGAAGAAAGGTAGGACCTTGACATGGTTCTACAGTATGCTGACTAAGGGGGCTGTCTGCCAAAGATCTGTCTGGTATAACTGGAGAGAGTCACTTGGAAGATTGGAAGGAGGCAACCATTCTGTCCTTGGGTTTGTGAGTACAGACACTGAGAGATCTTGGGGACTCTGGGTGCTTGATAGTTTGCGTGGGTCTGAGAAAAGAGGACACTGGGCTAGTGTTCTGAAGAGCTTTTCCAACAGGTGCTACTGCAAAGGACTTTGCTCAGTTCTATTACTTCTGGATTGCTACAGTCCACCATAACAGGCCTGTACCTGAGGAGCTCAGCCCTGTACCTGAGGAGCTCAGCCCTGTACCCGAGGAGCTCAGCCCTGTACCTGAGGAGCACAGTCTTGCAACTACTACTACTGCTAAAGGGACTTAGCTCACTCCTAAACTACTTGTTACTACACTTTAAAGAGAAGTCTGCTATTTGCTTTCAGTCAGGACTGAACTCAACTAAGAGAGAAGTTCAGATGTCCTAATTAGAATAGTACTAATTTTGAAGTATCCTACTACAATTCCCCATCTCTTTCCCCAGTTCTACAATAAAACTCCAAAAACAAACATCCCCTAGACTGGTCATTGAAGACAACGAGCGGAAGTGTGTGTGTATTTGACTGAAGAAATACACTGTGCCTGGCTGCGGGGTGAAGTAAGGAGAAAATGGGGCAAACATACAAGCAGCCCTCACGGGGGTAGCGCTGCTCATGCAAAGAGAGAGTGGTGGGCAGATCTGGGAACTCAAGTGTTTTAATTTACTGAAAAACTAGTAACGTCATTCTATTTTTCAAAACTGTGTTAAAAAAACTTCTAGATCCTCGTTCACTGAATAAGTAGAATAAGTAACAACATGTATGATATACACTCAACGGCCACTTTATTAGGTCCACCTTGCTAGTACCGGGTTGGACCTCCTCTTGCTTTCAGAACTGCCTTCATTCTTCGTGGCATAAATTCAACAAGGTGTTGGAAACATTCCTCAGAGTTGTTGGTCCATATTGTCACGAGTTACCGTTGCCTTTCTATCATCTTAAACCGGTCTGCCCATTCTCCTCTGACCTCTGACATCAACAAGGCATTTTCTCCACACAACAGCCTCTCACTGGATATTTTCTCTTTTTTGGACATTTCTCTGTAAACCCTAGAGATGGTTGTGCAGAAAATCCCAGCAGATCGGCAGTTTTTGACATACTCAAACCAGCCCGTCTGGCACCAACAACCATGACACCTTCAAAGTCACCTAAATCCCATTTCTTCTCCATTCTGATGTACGGTTTGAACTTCAGCAAGTCATCTTTATCATGGCTAAGTGCCTAAATGCATTGAGTTTCTACCGTGTGATTGGCTGATTAAAAATTTGTGTTACCAAGCAATTGCATCTAATAAAGTCGTCAGTGAGTGTATATGACAACATAAAGGTAAATAGGTCGATAATTAAATACTGACAATAGTAAAAGCAGATACTTACAGATGAAGACTATCAGAGCTGTGTACTGGACCATCATTGCAGTTTTGTGGTTAAATATTAGCATGTATAGAACGTATGAGAACTTTAAGACTTCTTTGGTTTTCCGGGGCATGCCAATGGTGTTATGAGCATTTGCTAAAAAGAAACTAATAACATAACTAAAAATAAAGCAAAAGAAATGAGCATGGGAAAAGTTGCAATGATGATTTTTCTTTAAAGCTGAACTCCAGTTAAAAAAATAAATTTGACACTTGCAGTGGGTTACCCCAAACTAGAAGGGTCAAATGCTCGATTTCTTTTTTTTTTCAATTACATGTTAACCTACTCTGTCCCAGTTATTCCTTCCCCCATCAGTCTTTAGCTATTATTTTTCTGCTAATTTATTTACTTCAACTTTTTCAACCATTAATATATAAACTTAAAAAAATATATACATTTTGATAGCTGTAGCAATCGTACGTACAGAGATGGACGCGGTCTTCCATTTTGCTCAAGACTCTCCATCTTCTATCTCTCTCTCCCTCCAATCCCCCTCCTCAGGAATGTGGTCTGTGTGTGTATGCTCAGTTCAAAAGACATTAGGCCCCAGCTGGAGAGCTTCATGGTTATAAACCCCAATTAGCCTGGGCCCAGTATGTCTGTGAGACTCTTGCTTGGAAAGGATCGTAAAGCCATAAACCAGTCCTTCACTGGACTTCAAACTCATTCCGGGATAGCCGTAAAACAGACATCACATTTAAAACCCACTTTTCCACATAATTTCATATCTGGAGATATGAAAGACTTACAAGGAAACCAGGCATATATTCAGATTGGTCGCTTTAATACAAGTCGCTTGATATCTCACACCCCTAGATGAAGTCTACAGGAGAGCAGAAAGCCATATACAGTTGCAAGAAAAAGTATGCGAACCCCTTGGGATTACGTGGAGTTTTGCATGAATTGGGCATAAAATGTGCTCTGAACGTCATCTAAGTCACAACAATAGAAGAACACAGTCTGCTGAACATAATACTACACAAACATTAGATGTTGCCATGGTTTAATTGCACATAACATGTAAACATTCACAGTGCAGGGAGGAAAACGTATGTGAGGCCCGAGCTTAATGACTTCTCCCAGAACTAATTGGAGCCAGGAGTGAGCCCACCTTGACTCCAATCAGTGTGATGATATTGGATGTGTTGCTGACAGCTGTCCTGCCCTTAAAAAACACACACCTGTTTTGGGTTTACTGGTTTCAAGAAGCACTGCCTGATGTGAACCATGCCTCGCAGAAAAGAGCTCTCAGAAGACCTACGATCAAGAATTGTTGACTTGCATGAAGCTGGAAAGGGTTACAAAAGTATCTCCAAAAGCCTTGATGTTCATGTGTCCACGGTAAGACAGACTGTCTACAAATGGAGAAAGTTTAGCACTGTTGCTACTCTCCCTAGGCGTGGTCGTCCTGTAAAAATGACTGCAAGAGCACAGCGCAGGATGCTGCATGAGGTAAAGAAGAATCCCAGAGTGTCAGCTAAAGACCTACAGAAATCTCTGGCACATGCTAACATTTTTGTTGACACATCTACAATAAGGAAAACATTAAACAAGAATGGAGTACATGGGAGGACACCACGGAGGAAGCCATTGCTGTCCAAAAAGAATATTGCAGCACGTTTGAAGTTTGCAAAAGAGCACCTGGATGTTCCACAGCACTACTGGCAAAATATACTGTGGACAGATGAAACCAAGATTGAGTTGTTTGGGAAGAACACACAACACTATGTGTGGAGAAAAAAAGGCACAGCACACCAACATCAAAACCTCATTCCCACTGTGAAACATGGCGGAGGGAGCATCATGGTTTGGGGCTGCTTTGCTGCCTCAGGGCCTGGACGGATTGTTGTCATTGATGGGAAAATGAATTCCAGAGTTTATCAAGACATTTTGCAGGAAAACGTACGACCATCTGTCTGCCAACTGAAGCTCTGCAGAGGATGGGTGATGCAACAGGACAATGACCCAAAGCATACAAGTCATTCAACAAAACAATGGCTGCAACAGCACAGAATACACCTTCTGGAGTGGCCCAGTCAGAGTCCTGACCTCAACCCGATTGAAATGCTGTGGCATGACCTTAAGAGAGCGATTCACACCAGACATCCCAAGAATATTGCTACACTGAAACAGTTTTGTGAAGAGGAGTGGTCCAAAACGACTCCAGATCGTTGTGCAGGTCTGATCTGCAACTACAGGAAACGTTTGGTTGAGGTTATTGCTGCCAAAGGAGGGTCAACCAGTTATTAAGTCCAAAGGTTCACATACTTTTTCCTCCCTGCACTGTGAATGTTTACATGTTATGTGCAGTTAAACCATGGCAACATCTAATGTTTGTGTAGTATTATGTTCAGCAGACTGTGTTCTTCTATTGTTGTGACTTAGATAACGTTCAGAGCACATTTTATGCCCAATTCATGCAAAACTCCACGTAATCCCAAGGGGTTCACATACTTTTTCTTGCAATTGTAGTTCTAGCTGAAATAGTGAGATATGTTTGATGTCTGAACGTTCAGGATATCATTCTGCGTATTAATCTACTAGTGGCTAGGCTGCTGCATGTACCTAGGGAAGGTTATTGACCATGGTATAACCTGCGAGGGATTTGGTCATAGCCTGAGTTCCCCGCCTAAAAACACCCCTCCCCAAATGAGGTGATTGGTTCTCTGCTTTAAGGAGACACCTTGCTGAGTTCCTAGTAAAAGGCTGTTATGCTTGGAGCAGTAAGTTGAAGAATTCTCCCCTTTTAACATCAGGAACCAACTTAGGAGATGGTACCCTTTTGCTCTGAAACTTGATCTGCTTAAACCAAGGGTGACGGCAAGTATTCTCTCTAAACTTCTTTGTGTTATCTCTTTGCTGTGTTATTGCTCTCTGTATTTATATATATATATATATATATATATATATATATATATATATATATATATATATATATATATATATATATATATTGGCTACATCTTTTTCTGTAAATACTTTTATTGCACCATTTTGACCTTTTTAGTAATAAATCTTATTTTCTGAAAAGTGTTGAACTGTGTTGAAAAGTGAAGAACTAAAGCTCTTTAATGCAAACTAAGAATCCCTGTCTCTGAAGAACGCTACTGTGTGTTTTTAAACCTCTATATACCTCTGCCTGCGGTGATAGTGGTATACAGATGATTATTCAAACATCATAGTGTTATTGCTAATATTGGCGAGTTTCCTCCTTTTCTCTACAAAAAGGCAGTGGTGGCAGTGTGAAGGGTTAATTGCGTAAATAACCTGACCCAGTAACAATCGCTCTCAGGCTGCAGGTACATAGATTGTGGTCCATTAGCTGGAAAATCTTTGTGCAGGGTGCAGCTGAACGTGGCATTGTTACGCAGGTGACAGCGCAGTTTTAGATTGGCTAGTCCTTCGGTCACGAGTTGGTGAGAAGGGCTGGGGGTCTGACTCCACGATCATCACAATAGCTACTGTATTTTTTTACTTTTGCATTAAAAATGTGCATTATTTGATATTATGAATACACTTGAGGCTAACTGGTCTCTATGGACAGATCTTTTTTTCCACCTACCCCTAACAGAGACAATCTGATGCTATCTAAAGATCTTAATACTAAGAACTCATTGATTTCAAACTGGGAAGGATGAATTACCTTCCCCCCTTCCCCTTTTCCCTCTTCCCACTTATTTCATTTTTCTATGCAATATATTTACTTAGTGTTAGACACCTTTTCATGTTCCTCCCAAATTATAAATTAAAATGGGTTCTACTCATTAGGATTAGAGATGAGCGAATCGAAGTAGGCGAAGTGGAATTCGAGTCGAATATTGGAAAATTTTTCCTAAAATGGCGGCGGACATGTGCGGCGACGGAGCGGGGATGTCTGGGAAGGTGCGCAGACAAGGCGCGCTGACCCATAATGCATTCCTTAATGACATGTGATCGCATTAGCCAATCAGCAGCCAGCCAGCCAGCACTGTGTAATGGTCGAGCTATAAATAGCGGCCATTTTAGAATTCTTCATTTGCCTCCAGTCATTGAACAGAGGCAGACCGCTCTGTATTAGGGACAGAGTTAGGGCCACAGAAACGTTACTTGGGGACAGAGAAACGTTACTTAGGGACAGAGAAGCATTACTCAGGGACACAGAATTGTTACTGAGGGCCACAGAATCGTTACTTAGGGCCAAAGAAACGCTAGTTAGGGCCACAGAATTGTTACTCAGGGACAGACAGAATTGTTACTGAGTGCCAGAGAATTGTTACTTAGGGCCACAGAAACGTTAGTTAGGGCCACAGAATTGTTACTCAGGGACAGACACAGAATTGTTACTGAGGGCCACAGAACTGTTACTTAGGGCCACAGAAACGTTAGTTAGGGCCACAGAATTGTTACTCAGGGACAGACAGAATTGTTACTGAGTGCCAGAGAATTGTTACTTAGGGCCACAGAAACGTTAGTTAGGGCCACAGAATTGTTACTCAGGGACAGACACAGAATTGTTACTGAGGGCCACAGAACTGTTACTTAGGGCCACAGAAACGTTATTAGGGCCACAGAATTGTTACTCAGGGACAGACAGAATTGTTACTGAGTGCCAAAGAATTGTTACTTAGGGCCACAGAAACGTTAGTTAGGGCCACAGAATTGTTACTCAGGGACAGACACAGAATTGTTACTGAGGGCCACAGAAACGTTATTAGGGCCACAGAATTGTTACTCAGGGACAGACAGAATTGTTACTGAGTGCCAGAGAATTGTTACTTAGGGCCACAGAAACGTTAGTTAGGGCCACAGAATTGTTACTCAGGGACAGACACAGAATTGTTACTGAGGGCCACAGAACTGTTACTTAGGGCCACAGAAACATTAGTTAGGGCCACAGAATTGTTACTCAGGGACAGACAGAATTGTTACTGAGTGCCAGAGAATTGTTACTTAGGGCCACAGAAACGTTAGTTAGGGCCACAGAATTGTTACTCAGGGACAGACACAGAATTGTTACTGAGGGCCACAGAACTGTTACTTAGGGCCACAGAAACGTTAGTTAGGGCCACAGAATTGTTACTCAGGGACAGACACAGAATTGTTACTGAGTGCCAGAGAATTGTTACTTAGGGCCACAGAAACGTTACTCAGGGACACAGAATTGTTACTGAGGGCCACAGAACTGTTACTTAGGGCCACAGAAACGTTAGTTAGGGCCACAGAATTGTTACTCAGGGACAGACACAGAATTGTTACTGAGGGCCACAGAATTGTTACTTAGGGCCACAGAAACGTTACTCAGGGACACAGAATTGTTACTGAGGGCCACAGAACCGTTACTTAGGGCCACAGAATTGTTACTCAGGGACAGACACAGAATTGTTACTCAGGGACACAGAATTGTTACTGAGGGCCACAGAACCGTTACTTAGGGCCACAGAAACGTTACTGAGGGACACAGAATTGTTACTGAGGGCCACATAACTGTTACTTAGGGCCACAGAATTGTTACTCAGGGACAGACACAGAATTGTTACTGAGGGACACAGAATTGTTACTGAGGGCCACAGAACCGTTACTTAGGGCCACAGAATTGTTACTCAGGGACACAGAATTGTTACTGAGGGCCACAGGACCGTTACTTAGGGCCACAGAATTGTTACTCAGGGACACAGAATTGTTACTGAGGGCCACAGAACTGTTACTTAGGGCCACAGAATTGTTACTCGGACAGACACAGAATTGTTACTCAGGGACACAGAATTGTTACTGAGGGCCACAGAACCGTTACTTAGGGCCACAGAATTGTTACTCAGGGACACAGAATTGTTACTGAGGGCCACAGAACCGTTACTTAGGGCCACAGAATTGTTACTCAGGGACAGACACAGAATTGTTACTGAGGGACACAGAATTGTTACTGAGGGCCACAGAACCGTTACTTAGGGCCACAGAAACGTTAATCAGGGACACAGAATTGTTACTGAGGGCCACAGAACCGTTACTTAGGGCCACATAAACGTTAATCAGGGACACAGAATTGTTACTGAGGGCCACAGAACCGTTAGTTAGGGCCACAGAATTGTTACTCAGGGACAGACACAGAATTGTTTCTTGAGGGACACAGAATTGTTACTGAGGGCCACAGAACCGTTACTTAGGGCCACAGAAACGTTACTCAGGGACACAGAATTGTTACTGAGGGCCACATAACCGTTACTTAGGGCCACAGAATTGTTACTCAGGGACAGACACAGAATTGTTACTGAGGGACACAGAATTGTTACTGAGGGCCACAGAACCGTTACTTAGGGCCACAGAATTGTTACTCAGGGACACAGAATTGTTACTGAGGGCCACAGAACTGTTACTTAGGGCCACAGAATTGTTACTCGGACAGACACAGAATTGTTACTCAGGGACACAGAATTGTTACTGAGGGCCACAGAACCGTTACTTAGGGCCACATAAACGTTAATCAGGGACACAGAATTGTTACTGAGGGCCACAGAACCGTTACTTAGGGCCACAGAATTGTTACTCAGGGACAGACACAGAATTGTTTCTTGAGGGACACAGAATTGTTACTGAGGGCCACAGAACCGTTACTTAGGGCCACAGAAACGTTAATCAGGGACACAGAATTGTTACTGAGGGCCACAGAACCATTACTTAGGGCCACGTAAACGTTAATCAGGGACAGACACAGAATTGTTACTGAGGGACACAGAATTGTTACTGAGGGCCACAGAACCGTTACTTAGGGCCACAGAATTGTTACTCAGGGACACAGAATTGTTACTGAGGGCCACAGAACCGTTACTTAGGGCCACAGAATTGTTACTCAGGGACAGACACAGAATTGTTACTCAGGGACACAGAATTGTTACTGAGGGCCACAGAACCGTTACTTAGGGCCACAGAAACGTTACTGAGGGACACAGAATTGTTACTGAGGGCCACATAACTGTTACTTAGGGCCACAGAATTGTTACTCAGGGACAGACACAGAATTGTTACTGAGGGACACAGAATTGTTACTGAGGGCCACAGAACCGTTACTTAGGGCCACAGAATTGTTACTCAGGGACACAGAATTGTTACTGAGGGCCACAGGACCGTTACTTAGGGCCACAGAATTGTTACTCAGGGACACAGAATTGTTACTGAGGGCCACAGAACTGTTACTTAGGGCCACAGAATTGTTACTCGGACAGACACAGAATTGTTACTCAGGGACACAGAATTGTTACTGAGGGCCACAGAACCGTTACTTAGGGCCACAGAATTGTTACTCAGGGACACAGAATTGTTACTGAGGGCCACAGAACCGTTACTTAGGGCCACAGAATTGTTACTCAGGGACAGACACAGAATTGTTACTGAGGGACACAGAATTGTTACTGAGGGCCACAGAACCGTTACTTAGGGCCACAGAAACGTTAATCAGGGACACAGAATTGTTACTGAGGGCCACAGAACCGTTACTTAGGGCCACATAAACGTTAATCAGGGACACAGAATTGTTACTGAGGGCCACAGAACCGTTAGTTAGGGCCACAGAATTGTTACTCAGGGACAGACACAGAATTGTTTCTTGAGGGACACAGAATTGTTACTGAGGGCCACAGAACCGTTACTTAGGGCCACAGAAACGTTACTCAGGGACACAGAATTGTTACTGAGGGCCACATAACCGTTACTTAGGGCCACAGAATTGTTACTCAGGGACAGACACAGAATTGTTACTGAGGGACACAGAATTGTTACTGAGGGCCACAGAACCGTTACTTAGGGCCACAGAATTGTTACTCAGGGACACAGAATTGTTACTGAGGGCCACAGAACTGTTACTTAGGGCCACAGAATTGTTACTCGGACAGACACAGAATTGTTACTCAGGGACACAGAATTGTTACTGAGGGCCACAGAACCGTTACTTAGGGCCACATAAACGTTAATCAGGGACACAGAATTGTTACTGAGGGCCACAGAACCGTTACTTAGGGCCACAGAATTGTTACTCAGGGACAGACACAGAATTGTTTCTTGAGGGACACAGAATTGTTACTGAGGGCCACAGAACCGTTACTTAGGGCCACAGAAACGTTAATCAGGGACACAGAATTGTTACTGAGGGCCACAGAACCATTACTTAGGGCCACGTAAACGTTAATCAGGGACAGACACAGAATTGTTACTGAGGGACACAGAATTGTTACTGAGGGCCACAGAACCGTTACTTAGGGCCACAGAATTGTTACTCAGGGACACAGAATTGTTACTGAGGGCCACAGAACCGTTACTTAGGTCCACAGAATTGTTACTCAGGGACAGACACAGAATTGTTACTCAGGGACACAGAATCGTTGAATTAAAGAGTATGTCAGACAACATGCAGAGGAGTGGCAGAGGAGGCAATGTTTTAGGAGCGAGCAGACGTGGCAGCAGAGGAAGGGGTCGAGGCAGCACTATTCGCAGCCAGAGGCCAGTGCTCCCGGTGTCATCCAGCGGTCGTGTCTCCACCGACAACCCTGCCGTCATCGATTGGTTGGCTCGGTCGTCTTCCTCTTCCCAGGTCACCTCTGACACCTACAGCCAACGGTCGGTGGGTACGTCAGACACAACCGTTAGTTGGCATGGCCCAGGAGCAAGCCCACTGAAATCACGTGTCCTCTACCTGCCCCTGTCCTTTGCTGTTCCCTCACCAAGCGAAGTATCGCATGCTGTGGGCTCAGCCCCACTGTACAGTGAGGAAGAGTTAACAGAGGGCGGTCAGGAACGGGGGGAGACATCCGCCTTTTCAGCAGCCAGGCGAACAAGTACTGGTGAGGAGAGTGGCCCGGTAGCTGGTCTAGAGACAGGTCTGTCTCCTGACCCAGACGCAGCCGAGGGGGCTAGTAGTGAGGCGGAGACCCTACTTGATGATGAGGAGGTTGATCGCACTTGGCTGCCTCGTCGTCATCAGGTAATTTCTTCCGCATCATCAGGAGAAGAGGGTGCCAGCTTGGCAGCGAGCGAAACAGTCGGTGGGTTGCCCAGGAGGCAGCAGGGTCGCATCAGTGTCAGTGGAGCCAAACGTCCACGGAGTAGAGCACCAGCTCCACTGCAGCCTACCACCACGGCCAGTAGTGGTGCCGGTGCGCACGGAGGAAGTAGCAGTCAGCCAGTGAGGAGTAGTGGGGGCAAAGTTTCCTACTCGGATGTGTGGCAATTTTTCGTCAAGCCGCCCGAGGAAGTAAACGTAGCCGTATGTCGACTATGTGGCCAGAAAGTCAAGCTTGGCCAGGGGGCCCATGTTGGGACTACAGCGTTGCGTCAGCATATGCAGCGTCGCCATTCGGTGGCCTGGGAAAACCGTGATAAAGATACGGCGGTTCTGCCTGCCCCAGCCCCCGTTCCATCACTCGCTCCGTTACTTGCTCCGTCACCCGACGTCAATCGCCCTCTATCAGCCAGTCAAGGCTCCAACACCTCTGCTGAGGGGAGTTGTCGCTCGTTGGCATCTTCCGCTCGTTCAGATGCTCCTTCTCCTGCTACTCCTCTTCTCGGATTCCGTCAGCAGTCTTTCTCGGAATCCGTTTCCAAGAGACAACAGTTTGCGAGCACGCACCCGACGGTGCAAAAGCTGAACGTCCTCCTGTCCAAGTTGCTGGTGCTGCAGTCCCTCCCTTTCCAACTGGTGGACTCAGCACCTTTCCGAGAAATGATGGCTTGTGCCGCGCCGCAGTGGAGAGTGCAAAGCCGGCATTTCTTCGCCAAAAAGGCAGTGCCAGCCCTGCATTCACATGTAGAAGAGATGGTGGGCCAGTCTTTGAGCATGTCGGTCTCTGCCAAAGTGCACAGCAGCGCCGACGTGTGGAGCTGTAACTACGGTCAGGGACAGTACATGTCATTTACGGCCCACTGGGTGAACGTGGTGCCGGCACAGCCGCACCAGCAACTTGGACAGGTCACGACGCTTTTGCCTCCACGTTTGCACGTCCTTGGTCCAGCAAACATGTCCGCCTCTACCACCTCTTCTTCCGCCGTGTCCTCAGCCATTCCTACACCGCAAAGCACACCCTCATTGAGCTGCAGCGGCAGAACGGAATTCCACATCATCGCCTGATCTGCGACGTTGCAACAAGGTGGAATTCAACCCTACACATGTTAGACCGCCTTTACGAGCAGCGAAAGGCCATCACCGATTTCCTGATGTTACAAGCGGATAAAGGTACTCCCCTGTGTAACTTCGATGTCAGCCATTGGCAGCTCATGCGTGACACCTGCCGCTTGCTCAGGCCCTTTGAGGAGGCCACGCTATTCGTGAGTCGGCAGGACTATGGGATGAACGACGTCATTCCTCTGTTGCACGTCCTGGAACAAATGCTGTTAACAATGGCTGGTCAGGGTGCGGTAGACGTGGCGCACAGATCTCAACGCCACATGACCCCTGTGGGGGCAGGACAGGAAGAAGAGGAGGAGGTAGAGGAGGACATTTGTGCTCAGGAATTATTGAGTGAAATGGGTGGTTTTTCCACTCAGCGGACAGGAGTGGAGGAGCAGGAGCATCTGGGAGAGGAGGAGGAGGAGGAGACAGAGGACCCAGACGCACCGTGGCAGTATGCTGTGGAGATGGAGGCAGGGAGTCCCTCGCATTCCTTGGCACAAATGGCCCATAGCATGCTTGGTTGCTTGCGTAGCGACAGCCGAATAATAACCATCAGACAGAGGGATGACTTTTGGCTGTCCACCTTGTTGGACCCTCGCTACCGTTCCAAAATGGTGGCCTTTTTCACACCTGCTGAGAGGGAGGCCAAAATTACGTACTATAAAAACCACCTATGTAGTCAGTTGGTCTCTGCCTTTCTGCGCCAACGTCCATCCTCAGACACTGTGGGCCCTGTGCGCTCGCGTTCCGCTGCCATGGCAGCAGGGGAGGGGTGGGGTGGTAGGAGCAGTGGCAGCTCCACCAGCAGCGGCTGCCTCAGTCTGCAGTCGATGATGAGTAGCTTTCTTCACCAGCGCAGTGAGGAAACTACGAACCAGCCGCAGCAGCAGCAGCAGCAGCAGCATCAGCATCAGGTGGACCTGGAGTAGGAGCTCAAACAACAGGCTTGGGCCTACTTGGAGAGCACCCTGCCAACCGAGGTAGACAATCCCCTTGACTACTGGGCAACGAAACTTGACCTTTGGCCCCAACTAGCTGAATTTGCCCTTGAAAGGCTGTCATGCCCGGCCAGTAGCGTGGCATCGGAGCGCGTGTTTAGTGCGGCAGGAGGTATTGTAACTCCGCGGAGGACACGACTGTCCACCCAAAGTGTGGAGAGACTGACGTTTGTGAAAATGAATCAGGCGTGGATTAGTCTGGATTTCAAACCACCAGTTCCTGACACAACTGACTAAATCCGCCATGAATCATGCCCCAAACATGTGCCACTTTCAGGTCTCCTCACACACTGCTGGTGTGTTCCATTTTTTGTCATAGGGTGCTGGCAGATTACGGGCCTCCCATAGCTGCTGCCAGGCCCCTAATCTGCCATGGGCCCCTATACCGCCTCCTCATGCTGCTGCCAGGTCCACAGTCTCTCATGGGTCCCTGTACGGCCTCCCATTGCTGCTGTCTCCATCGCCTCACTCTGCCATGTGCCACTTTCAGGTCTCCTTACACACTGCTGGTGTGTTCAATTTTTTGTCATAGGTTGCTGGCAGATTACGGGCCTCCCATAGCTGCTGCCAGGCCCCTAATCTGCCATGGGCCCCTATACCGCCTCCTCATGCTGCTGCCAGGTCCAGAGTCTCTCATGCCATGTGCCACTTTCAGGTCTCCTCACACTGCTGGTGTGTTCAATTTTTTGACATAGGGTGCTGGCAGATTACGGGCCTCCCATTGCTGCTGCCAGGCACGTAATCTGCCATGGGCCCCTATACCGCCTCCTCATGCTGCTGCCAGGTCCACAGTCTCTCATGGGTCCCTGTACGGCCTCCCATTGCTGCTGTCTCCATCGCCTCACTCTGCCATGTGCCACTTTCAGGTCTCCTCACACACTGCTGGTGTGTTCAATTTTTTGTCATAGATTGCTGGCAGATTACGGGCCTCCCATAGCTGCTGCCAGGCCCCTAATCTTCCATGGGCCCCTATACCGCCTCCTCATGCTGCTGCCAGGTCCACAGTCTCTCATGGGTCCCTGTACGGCCTCCCATTGCTGCTGTCTCCATCGCCACACTCTGCCATGTGCCACTTTCAGGTCTCCTCACACTGTTGGTGTGTTAAATTTTTTGTCATAGGGTGCTGGCAGATTACGGGCCTCCCATTGCTGCTGCCAGGCACGTAATCTGCCATAGGCCCCTATACCGCCTCCTCATGCTGCTGCCAGGTCCACAGTCTCTCATGGGTCCCTGTACGGCCTCCCATTGCTGCTGTCTCCATCGCCACACTCTGCCATGTGCCACTTTCAGGTCTCCTCACACTGCTGGTGTGTTAAATTTTTTGTCATAGGGTGCTGGCAGATTACGGGCCTCCCATTGCTGCTGCCAGGCACGTAATCTGCCATGGGCCCCCGTACCGACTCCTCATGCTGTGACGTTGCAACAAGGTGGAATTCAACCCTACATATGTTAGACCGCCTTTACGAACAGCGAAAGGCCATCACAGATTTCCTGATGTTAAAAGCGGATAAAGGTACTCCCTGTGTAACTTAGATGTCAGCCATTGGCAGCTCATGCGTGACACCTGCGCTTGCTCAGGCCCTTTGAGGAGGCCACGCTATTCGTGAGTCGGCAGGACTATGGGATGAACGAGGTCATTCCTCTGTTGCACGTCCTGGAACAAATGCTGTTAACAATGGCTGGTCAGAGTGCGGTAGACGTGGCGCACAGATCTCAACGCCACATGACCCCTGTGGGGGCAGGACAGGAAGAAGAGGAGGAGGTAGAGGAGGACATTGGTGCTCAGGAATTATTGAGTGAAATGGGTGGTTTTTCCACTCAGCGGACAGGAGTGGAGGAGCAGGAGCATCTGGTAGAGGAGGAGGAGGAGGAGACAGGGGACCCAGACGCACCGTGGCAGTATGCTGTGGAGATGGAGGCAGGGAGTCCCTCGCATTCCTTGGCACAAATGGCCCATAGCATGCTCACTTGCTTGCGTAGCGACAGCCGAATAATAACCATCAGACAGAGGGATGACTTTTGGCTGTCCACCTTGTTGGACCCTCGCTACCGTTCTAAAATGGTGGCCTTTTTCACACCTTTTTTTTTCCATTTTGTCATAGGTTGCTGGCAGATTACAGGCCTCCCATAGGTGCCGCCAGGCCCCAAATCGGCCATGGGCCCCCGTACCGCCTGGTCACGCTGCTGCTGAGCCCACAGTGTGACCTGGGTCCCTGTACCGCCTCCCATTGCTCCCACTCTGCCATGTGCCACTTTGAGGTCTCCTCACACTCCTGCGGTTTTCCATTTTGTCATAGGTTGCTGGCAGATTAAAGGCCTCCCATAGGTGCCGCCAGGCCATAAATCGGCCATGGGCCCCCGTACCGCCTGGTCACGCTGCTGCTGGGCCCACAGTGTGACCTGGGTCCCTGTACCGCCTCCCATTGCTCCCACTCTACCATGTGCCACTTTGAGGTCTCCTCACACTCCTGCGTTTTTCCATTTTGTCATAGGTTGCTGGCAGATTACAGGCCTCCCATAGGTGCCGCCAGGCCCCAAATCGGCCATGGGCCCCCGTACCGCCTGGTCACGCTGCTGCTGGGCCCACAGTGTGACCTGGGTCCCTGTACCGCCTCCCATTGCTCCCACTCTACCATGTGCCACTTTGAGGTCTCCTCACACTCCTGCGTTTTTCCATTTTGTCATAGGTTGCTGGCAGATTAAAGGCCTCCCATAGGTGCCGCCAGGCCCCAAATCGGCCATGGGCCCCCATACCGCCTGGTCACGCTGCTGCTGAGCCCACAGTGTGACCTGGGTCCCTGTACCGCCTCCCATTGCTCCCACTCTGCCATGTGCCACTTTGAGGTCTCCTCACACTCCTGCGGTTTTCCATTTTGTCATAGGTTGCTGGCAGATTAAAGGCCTCCCATAGGTGCCGCCAGGCCCCAAATCGGCCATGGGCCCCCGTACCGCCTGGTCACGCTGCTGCTGAGCCCACAGCGTGACCTGGGTCCCTGTACCGCCTCCCATTGCTCCCACTCTACCATGTGCCACTTTGAGGTCTCCTCACACTCCTGCGGTTTTCCATTTTGTCATAGGTTGCTGGCAGATTAAAGGCCTCCCATAGGTGCCGCCAGGCCCCAAATCGGCCATGGGCCCCCGTACCGCCTGGTCACGCTGCTGCTGGGCCCACAGTGTGACCTGGGTCCCTGTACCGCCTCCCATTGCTCCCACTCTACCATGTGCCACTTTGAGGTCTCCTCACACTCCTGCGTTTTTCCATTTTGTCATAGGTTGCTGGCAGATTAAAGGCCTCCCATAGGTGCCGCCAGGCCCCAAATCGGCCATGGGCCCCCGTACCGCCTGGTCACGCTGCTGCTGAGCCCACAGTGTGACCTGGGTCCCTGTACCGCCTCCCATTGCTCCCACTCTACCATGTGCCACTTTGAGGTCTCCTCACACTCCTGCGGTTTTCCATTTTGTCATAGGTTGCTGGCAGATTAAAGGCCTCCCATAGGTGCCGCCAGGCCCCAAATCGGCCATGGGCCCCCGTACCGCCTGGTCACGCTGCTGCTGGGCCCACAGTGTGACCTGGGTCCCTGTACCGCCTCCCATTGCTCCCACTCTACCATGTGCCACTTTGAGGTCTCCTCACACTCCTGCGTTTTTCCATTTTGTCATAGGTTGCTGGCAGATTACAGGCCTCCCATAGGTGCCGCCAGGCCCCAAATCGGCCATGGGCCCCCGTACCGCCTGGTCACGCTGCTGCTGGGCCCACAGTGTGACCTGGGTCCCTGTACCGCCTCCCATTGCTCCCACTCTACCATGTGCCACTTTGAGGTCTCCTCACACTCCTGCGTTTTTCCATTTTGTCATAGGTTGCTGGCAGATTAAAGGCCTCCCATAGGTGCCGCCAGGCCCCAAATCGGCCATGGGCCCCCATACCGCCTGGTCACGCTGCTGCTGAGCCCACAGTGTGACCTGGGTCCCTGTACCGCCTCCCATTGCTCCCACTCTGCCATGTGCCACTTTGAGGTCTCCTCACACTCCTGCGGTTTTCCATTTTGTCATAGGTTGCTGGCAGATTAAAGGCCTCCCATAGGTGCCGCCAGGCCCCAAATCGGCCATGGGCCCCCGTACCGCCTGGTCACGCTGCTGCTGGGCCCACAGTGTGACCTGGGTCCCTGTACCGCCTCCCATTGCTCCCACTCTACCATGTGCCACTTTGAGGTCTCCTCACACTCCTGCGTTTTTCCATTTTGTCATAGGTTGCTGGCAGATTAAAGGCCTCCCATAGGTGCCGCCAGGCCCCAAATCGGCCATGGGTCCCCGTACCGCCTGGTCACACTGCTGCTGGGCCCACAGTGTGACCTGGGTCCCTGTACCGCCTCCCATTGCTCCCACTCTACCATGTGCCACTTTGAGGTCTCCTCACACTCCTGCGGTTTTCCATTTTGTCATAGGTTGCTGGCAGTTTTAAGGCCTCCCATAGGTGCCGCCAGGCCCCAAATCGGCCATGGGCCCCCGTACCGCCTGGTCACGCTGCTGCTGAGCCCACAGTGTGACCTGGGTCCCTGTACCGCCTCCCATTGCTCCCGCTCTACCATGTGCCACTTTGAGGTCTCCTCACACTCCTGCGGTTTTCCATTTTGTCATAGGTTGCTGGCAGATTAAAGGCCTCCCATAGGTGCCGCCAGGCCCCAAATCGGCCATGGGCCCCCGTACCACCTGGTCACGCTGCTGCTGGGCCCACAGTGTGACCTGGGTCCCTGTACCGCCTCCCATTGCTCCCACTCTACCATGTGCCACTTTGAGGTCTCCTCACACTCCTGCGTTTTTCCATTTTGTCATAGGTTGCTGGCAGATTAAAGGCCTCCCATAGGTGCCGCCAGGCCCCAAATCGGCCATGGGCCCCCGTACCGCCTGGTCACGCTGCTGCTGGGCCCACAGTGTGACCTGGGTCCCTGTACCGCCTCCCATTGCTCCCACTCTGCCATGTGCCACTTTGAGGTCTCCTCACACTCCTGCGGTTTTCCATTTTGTCATAGGTTGCTGGCAGATTAAAGGCCTCCCATAGGTGCCGCCAGGCCCCAAATCGGCCATGGGCCCCCGTACCGCCTGGTCACGCTGCTGCTGGTCCCACAGTGTGACCTGGGTCCCTGTACCGCCTCCCATTGCTCCCACTCTGCCATGTGCCACTTTGAGGTCTCCTCACACTCCTGCGTTTTTCCATTTTGTCATAGGTTGCTGGCAGATTAAAGGCCTCCCATAGGTCCCGCCAGGCCCCAAATCGGCCATGGGCCCCTGTACCGCCTGGTCACGCTGCTGCTGGGCCCACAGTGTGACCTGGGTCCCTGTACCGCCTCCCATTGCTCCCACTCTACAATGTGCCACTTTGAGGTCTCCTCACACTCCTGCGTTTTACCATTTTGTCATAGGTTGCTGGCAGATTAAAGGCCTCCCATAGGTGCCGCCAGGCCCCAAATCGGCCATGGGCCCCCGTACCGCCTGGTCACGCTGCTGCTGAGCCCACAGTGTGACCTGGGTCCCTGTACCGCCTCCCATTGCTCCCACTCTACCATGTGCCACTTTGAGGTCTCCTCACACTCCTGCGGTTTTCCATTTTGTCATAGGTTGCTGGCAGTTTTAAGGCCTCCCATAGGTGCCGCCAGGCCCCAAATCGGCCATGGGCCCCCGTACCGCCTGGTCACGCTGCTGCTGGTCCCACAGTGTGACCTGGGTCCCTGTACCGCCTCCCATTGCTCCCACTCTGCCATGTGCCACTTTGAGGTCTCCTCACACTCCTGCGGTTTTCCATTTTGTCATAGGTTGCTGGCAGATTACAGGCCTCCCATAGGTGCCGCCAGGCCCCAAATCGGCCATGGGCCCCCGTACCGCCTGGTCACGCTGCTGCTGGTCCCACAGTGTGACCTGGGTCCCTGTACCGCCTCCCATTGCTCCCACTCTGCCATGTGCCACTTTGAGGTCTCCTCACACTCCTGCGGTTTTCCATTTTGTCATAGGTTGCTGTATGGCCTCCCATTGCTGCTGCCTCCACCGCCACACTGTGGCTCCAAACACTGGTTTTGGCCCCGTGACTGGCCAAATGAGTGAAGTGTGCGGTGATTCTAAGATCGACGGCACTCATCTGCATGTCATACTGACTGACAGTATTATTTCTCTTCCCCAGCAGACTCCAAGGGCATTTAAATTAAAGGTACAGTGTTCAGCACTAATATTAAGTCTCTCTGAAGCCTAGAAACACCCTTTTTTAAGTTAAATTCACAGCGAATATATTCGACTCGAATCTAATATTTTCCACGAATTCGCCGAATCAGTCGAATCGAATTTTTGAATACTTCGCTCATCTCTAATTAGGATGTGCTCTTTATATAATACTCAACCTAAACCCATGTCTATTTTTTCTATCTTTTTTATTATTTTATATTCTTTAATCTTTTCTGCAATACTTTGTTATGTGTATTGAACGCCAGTTGACACTCTATCTCAGTTCCAAAGACGCAATTATTTTCCTTTCCAAATGCACTCCTAAATTTACTATTTCTTTTTTATTTAAATGTAACCTGTTAACATTAAAATACAAAATTTACTGACAAAAAAAAATGCACACAACTGAAAAAAATGCCATAATTACATTTATTAATTATTGAAATGCTTTGTTCCATAAATTAATGTTGGTGTCAATATAATAAATCAAATTATAGAATCTAATAGTTACACCTTGATTTACAGTGAAATAACACTAGTCAAAGTAAGAAAAATTGTATTTGTTAAAATTTTTTTTACATATTTTTGACTGTGGATTTTATAGAAAATAAAAACAACACAAGACAATATCGCCAAAAGCCTTGTTTGTCCTAAAAAAAAAAATTATAGGCAGCCATGAAGAAATGCTGTAGTGCAAGAATACTTTCAAAAATATACTCACCTTGCTAGCGCCAAGAAAATCTCCCCCACACCATGACACCACCACCAGCCTGAACCATTGATACAAGGCAGGATGGATCCACGCTTTCATGTTGTTTATGCCAAATTCTGACCCTACCATCTGAATGTCTCAGCAACCAGTCTGCCCATTCTCCTCTGATCTCCGACATTAACAAGGCATTTTCCTCCACACAACTGCTGATCACTGGATATTTTCTCTTTTTCGGACCATTCTCTGTAAACCCTAGAGAAGGTTGTGCATGAGAATCTAAGGAGATCAGCAGTTTTTGAAATACTCTTAGTTCATGTGCGTGTAAAGGAAGACGTCTCAAAACTTTTGGCAATATGGTGTATATATACGTGTTGAGTTGGCCC
Source organism: Staurois parvus (assembly GCF_062004578.1). Taxonomy (NCBI): domain Eukaryota; kingdom Metazoa; phylum Chordata; class Amphibia; order Anura; family Ranidae; genus Staurois; species Staurois parvus. The sequence goes on along the minus strand of NW_028318744.1, from coordinate 747,452 downwards.
CGCCCTTTGCAGCTATAACAGCTTCAACTCTTCTGGGAAGGCCGTCCACAAGGTTTAGGAGGGTGTCTATGGGAAGGTTGGACCATTCTTCCAGAAGTAAATTTGTGAGGTCAGGCACTGATGTCGGGGGAGGAGGCCTGGCTCGCAGTCTCCGCTCTAATTCATCCCAAAGGTGTTCTATGGGGTTGAGGTCAGGACTCTGTGCAGGCCAGTCAAGTTCCTCCACCCCAAACTCGCTCCTCCATGTCTTTATGGACCTTGCTTTGTGCACTGGTGTGCAGTCATGTTGGAACAGGAAAGGGTCATCCCCAAACTCTTCCCATAAAGTTGGGAGCTTGAAATTGTCCAAAATGCCTTGGTTGTTCTGACACCTTAAGAGTTCCCTTCACTGAAACTAGGGGACCAAGCCAAATCCCTGAAAAACAACCCCACACCATAATCCCCCCTCCACCAAACTTTACACTTAGTACAATGCAGTCAGGCAAGTACCATTCTCCTGGCAACCACCAAACCCAGACACGTCCATCGGATTGCCAGACAGAGAAACGTGATTGGTCACTCCAGAGAACACGTCTCCACTGCTCTAGAGTCCAGTGGCAGCGTGCTTTACACCATTGCATCTGACACTTTGCATTGCACTTGGTGGTGGAAGGCTTGGATGCAGCTGCTCGGCCATGGAAACCCATTCCATGAAGCTCTCTATGCACTGTTGTTGTGCTCATCTGAAGGCCACACCAAGTTTGGAGGTCTTTAGCTATTGACTCTGCAGACAGTTGGCGAGTTCTGCGCACTGTGCGCTTCAGCATGCGCTGACCCCGCTCTGTCATTTTCCTACCACTTGGTGGCTGAGTTGCTGTTGTTCCCAGTTGCTTCCACTTTGTTATAATCCCACTAACAGTTGACCGTGGAATATTTAGTAGCCAGGAAATGTCACGGATGGACTTATTGCCCAGGTGGCCACCTATCACGGGACCACGCTTGGAGTCACTGAGCTCCTGAGAGCGACCCATTCTTTCACCAATGTTTGTAGAAGCAGTCTGCATGCCTAGGGGCTTGATTGTATACACCTGTGTCCATGGAGGGGATTGGAACACCTGAATCCAATGATTTAGAGAGGTGTTCTAATACATTTGGCAATATAGTGTATATATATATATCTATATATAGTATATATATATATATATATGTACAGTATATACATACATTATTGTTATTGCTGAAAAAATGGGCCCATAACTGTAATTAAAATATTCTCTCGTCCATAGGTGTACAGGTATGGCACTGAAGTTGTTGAAGACTATAGATTTCTTTTTTCAATGTTGAGATGTATAGCCCACGACAACCATCAAACACCCAACTGCTGCATATTTATACATCAAAGCGTCTAATGTCTACAGGAAATGGCTGTTGGTTTCTGTTTCTCTCATTGCGGCCTGTGCTCACTTTAGCTCAGCCTTTTTCAATGTTTTTTACCTTCATGGAACCCTGGAAATAATGTTTAAGTCTTGGGGAACCACTGATAAAACCAATCAATTGGAAAACACTCTTGCTTCAGTGGCCAGTTGCTCCTCTTACAAGATCATTGGCGTCCAGCAGCTGGATTTGCCAACTGTTGTTGCCCCAGAACTATGGAGGCACCATCAAAAAGGAGGTCAATCAGCCACAACTCAAGGAACCTCCAGCACCCTTGCCTTCCTCTGGATTAATTGTGGGTGGAGGATTATAACTTTTTTTTTTTTTCTATGGTTGAACTGGATGGACTTTTGTCTTTTTTCAGCCAGACTAACTATGTAACCTCTGGAGGAACCTTAGAGTTCCATGGAACCCTGGTTGAGAACAGTTGCTTTAGTTGTGCACAGAGCTGGACACAATGAAGATTTTTTTACTGTGTATATTAGTGTTACATGCCATTGTAATTTGTCATTTTTTTCTTTAAAACCAAATAATTTGTTTTACAAAAGCTGTCCAAGTCTCCATTACCTGAAAAAGAAGCGAGGAGAAATTTCCCTAGTAAGGGCACAGATGACAATAAAGTATTACCAATTTTTTACCCTCTGCTCTCTGTACTGGAAAAAGTTCCTTATCCTGTTGAGGATAATTTCCTCTTACATCCTGTTCCATCTGCAATCATTTATCACGACTCAATTACTGCAACTCCCTCCTCACTGGCCTGCCTCGCCGCTGGCTATCCCCACTTCAGTCCATCCTGAATACGGCTGCCAGACTCATTCACCTCACCAACAGCTCCGTTTCCACCACCCTCCTCTGTCAATCCCTCCACTGGCTTCCGATTGCGCAACGGATCAAATTCAGAATCCTAACACTGACGTACAAAGCCGTCCACCATACTGCCCCGAACTACATCACTGACCTAATATCCAAGTACCGCCCAACACGCACACTCCGCTCCTCACAAGACCTCCTTCTCTCTAGTTCCCTGGTCTCCTCCACCCATGCCTGCCTCCAGGACTTCTCCAGGGTATCATCCATCCTCTGGAACTCCCTGCCCCAAACCCATCAGATTATCACCTACTCTCCTCTCCTTTAGGCGCACCCTGAAAACCCACCTCTTCAGGGAAGCCTACCCCACCCCCTGCTAACCTGCCGACCTCCTCCACTCTTCCTACCACCCCATCCCCCACAGCTATCCCCTCCTGTGCCACCATCCCCTCCCTCCTAGATTGTAAGCTCCAAGGAGCAGGGCCCTCGAATCCCTCATGTTTTGCATTGTATTGGTATTGTTCTGTCACATGTTCTGTCCCCCTTTGTAATGTACAGCGCTGAGCGAACTATTGGCGCTTTATAAATACTGTATAATAATAGTAATGATAATAATAATTTAAGCACACAGAAGACGTAAGAAGAAATTTTCTAAATGGAGACAAAAGTGATGATGAACATGTGACAGATTTTCTAACCTTTTACAAGCCGTTTCATGGACTAATAAGGTTTTGGATAGGATTGGACTTAAAACCTCAAAGCAACAATACAGTTTCTTGGATTAAAGCTTTATTGGCGTATTTTACAAAAATATAGACCTCAGTGGCTGCACAGTTTCCTGCACCTGGTATAAAACAAAATTATTCTCGGTCTACAAATCTGTTACATTTTCGTACTTATAGACTTTGACGTGTAAGAATTTTTATGAAGCTGAGAAAGAATACGTGGTCTGCCACTGTCCTAACATTTTTCGGCACTAGTCTGTGGTCTACAACGACCACCCATGGGGTAAGTGATGGCCAAAAGGGATTACAGTTTCGTCTTTTTTTTTTTTAAATGTATTTATGTCTATATAGACCTTAAAATGTCATCAATCACTGTAGATTGTTAGGAAGAGAAATGGTTAGAGTTGAGCGAATCGAACCAGGCGAAGTGGAATTCGTTTCGAATTTCTGGAAAAATTTGATTCGTGCCGAATCCGAATATTAGCCAACTTCGGATGCACAAATCGATTTTTCCCCGATCGTCCGATTTTCATCCCTTCTACAGCCGGCAAAAAGTGTCCCTGCAGAGCTCCGCTATTTCTGACAGTTCTCTGACAGTTCCTTCACATTTACAGCGGTTGAAACATTGTATCTATTTGTTTCCATTTAGGATACAGATGTTTTTATTCGGAAACAAATAGATACAATGTTTCAACCGCTGTAAATGTGAATGAACTGTCAGAGAACTGTCAGAAATAGCGGAGCTCTGCAGATACACTTTTTGCCGGCTTGGAATTCTCCTTCTTCTCATCCTTCTTCTTCTTCTCATCCTTCTCCTTCTTCTCATCCTTCTCCTTCTTCTCATCCTTCTCCTTCTCCTTCTTCTCATCCTTCTCCTTCTTCTCATCCTTCTCCTTCTCCTCATCCTTCTTCTTCTTCTCATCCTTCTCCTTCTTCTCATCCTTCTTCTTCTTCTCATTCTTCTTCTTCTTCTCATCCTTCTTCTTCTTCTCATCCTTCTTCTTCTTCTCATCCTTCTCCTTCTCATCCTTCTCCTTCTTCTCATCCTTCTCCTTCTTCTCATCCTTCTCCTTCTTCTCATCCTTCTCCTTCTTCTCATCCTTCTCCTTCTTCTCATCCTTCTCCTTCTCATCCTTCTCCTTCTCCTTCTTCTCATCCTTCTCCTTCTCCTTCTCCTTCTCCTTCTTCTCATCCTTCTCCTTCTCCTTCTTCTCATCATTCTCCTTCTTCTCATCCTTCTCCTTCTCCTTCTTCTCATCCTTCTCCTTCTTCTCATCCTTCTCCTTCTCCTTCTTCTCATCCTTCTCCTTCTTCTCATCCTTCTCCTTCTCCTTCTTCTCATCCTTTTCCTTCTCCTTCTTCTCATCCTTCTCCTTCTTCTCATCCTTCTCCTTCTCCTTCTTCTCATCCTTCTCCTTCTCCTTCTTCTTCTCCTTCTCCTTCTCCTTCCTCATCTCCAAGGGCATTTAAATTAAAGGTACAGTGTTCTGCATTAATATAAAGGCTCTCTGAAGCCTAGAAACCCTTTTTATAAGTTAAATTCGCAGCGAATAAATTCGCATCGAATCAAATTTATTCCACAAATTCGGCGAATCAGCCGAATCGAATTTTTGAATAATTCGCTCATCTCTAGAAATGGTTAAATAACTATACTTCCTAAAGTGGAAATCCAGCCAAAATAACAAAATATGAGGTGCTATCAAAAAGTTTCGAGAAGACTAGTTTTGTAAGATAATGCAAACAAAAAATAGGAATGCGCTGTGAATGGCTAAATACACATCTAGAACAGAAAATTCATATATAAATGATAAAAAAGTCACTTTAGCGTTGGTGCAAGAAATATAATCGTGCTCATAATCCACCACCAGAAGAAATAAATGAACTCACCAGAGCTTTTTGCTGATTAATTAAAACCAGCAAAAACACTGTTGCTCTGGAAGCCATGGTGTTTAATGAATCCAGGTAGTCAAATCAATACTCTGTAATGGAGTGGAATATCCAAGCTTGGAAGCAATACTCTGCAGCAGAAGCATCAGAACAGCACGTGGGAACCTTTTATTAAACGTGTCCTCCAGTCATGATCAAGGAACCACACTCGGGAATAAAGAAAAAGGATGATGGTGCAGCGTGTTCAAAACATCATATTTATTCAAAGGTAAGTAAAACACTCGCAAATAAGGTGTCACGCCGACACCAGCATGATAAGCAGTCAGCAATACCATCAGATTGCAAGTAGCGAGCAAACCCGCTTACCACGGATACCTCTGCTAGACAGCAGGGAGCGTCCTGACGTCACGAATATCCAGGCTCCGCCCTACGCGTTTCGTCACAAATGACGTCCTCACGGAGTTCATTTATTTCTTCTCGTAGTGGATTATGAGCACGATTACATTTCTTGCACCAACTTTGAAGTGACTTTTTCATAATTTATATATGGATTTTCTGTTATAGATGTGTATTTAGCAATTCACAGCGCATTCCTATTTTTTGCTTGCACTATTCACCTTGATTTAGGTTTTAGGTTTGCTGCGGTTTTGTAAATATTTTAAAAATATTTTTTTCATTTGGCGCTTTTCTTTTTCTTTGATTAGTTTTGTAAGATGCCAACAGATGGCAGCACGAGGCTGCACGCACAGTCACAGGGAGCAACGACCTTCATAAAAGTCAGTGTGCCAAAAGACATCGTCCTGTGTATATCGGGAGCTGTGCAACTGGTGCTATTCTGCATTACCATGTCTGCTATTTTATCATGGACAGCAAGTTAGGACAAACAGCAAACGTGAAATTCTGCCTGAAATTGGGCAAATCTGTCACAGGGACATTTGAGATCATTCGTCTTAGATTGTAAGCTCTAAGGATCAGGGCCCTCCTAACCCTTTTGTATTGAACTGTATTGTCGCTCTATTGTCTCCCGTTATATTGTACAGCGCTGAGCAAACTGTTGGCACCATAAATCCTGTATAATATTAATAATTCGGCAAGTTTTTGGAGATACTGCAATGAGTCGTTCGAGGTGTTTTGACAAGCGCTCTTCGAGAGTGGAAGAACATCACTGGAAGACGATGAGAGATCAAGAAGATCTTTCAGCGAGCTCAACCCCCGAAACTGTCGAAACCATTCGACACTTGGTCATGCCGAGGATCAATACTGGGGATGAAGCTTGGGTGTACGGGTTTCACGCAGAATTTCACGTTTGCTCTTTTTTCTGACTTGCTGTCCATGATGAAATGGTAACACACGTGGTCAGAATAGCACCATTTGCACAGCTCCCGATGTTCACAGGATGATGTCTTTTGGCACACTGATTTATGAAGATCGGTGCTCCCTGTGACTGTGTGTGCAGCCTTGTGCTGCCATCTGTTTGGCGTCTTACAAAACTAGTCTCAAAACTTTTTGATACCACCTCGTATATATTAAAAAAATCCTACAATGTTCACCTTCAATCAGGGAAGTACTGACCATTTGAGCACTCGGGCACTGCCCGAGGGCCTGGGGTCAGTAGGGGGCCCCATGAGATGCCCATGGTACCTTTCATTGGCTTTTTCATAGGCCTTTTTGGGTGCGGGTGAGGACACAGGGGCCCCATGATCCCCTATTGCCCGGGGGCCCCATGAGTTGTCAGTCCGCCCCTGCCTTCAATTTAAAGCTTTCCTCCAAAATACTTATTTTCTGCCAATAAATGTCCTCAATTTTATGGCTAGTATCATTCAACCTGCTGCCTCTGAGCCCAGGTCATCCCGCACCTGCCCCAAGCCTGAAACTGGTGAGGGAAAGCTGAAGCAGCACATTGATGAGCTCATCTGTCACTCTGCTTTGGCTTCCTATCAGCACATGATCTGATTGGCTTCTTGTGTTGCTTCTTCCTTGTGCACTTCAGCCCTGCTGTAGAGGGACTGCAAGAGGCTGATACCAGGTCACATTCAGGCACTTACACTGCTTGTATGGAAAAAAAAATACATTAGATCAGGTATTAATGAGAAAGGAGATGCATTCATTTGTGTCTTTTACATCTGCCTAGACTTCAACTTGCTAAAGCACCATGGCCTCTATCTCCATCTTCTTTCCCACAACCTCCTGACAATGACAACATACAGTTGGTGCTTTATGGTCATCCAGACAGCAGTGGGCGCTCTTCCACTCGCTCCTCGACATCCTTGTCATCCTTTATCATGGCCACCCTCCTAACCTAATGTAACAGTAGAAAATTAAGGATTCTATAACTAGTAAGAACCCAGAAGCCAACAGTCGAATTTCGTTCTGCAACATGTAATTCATGTCCTTGTCACCTGAAAAAAATGAAAAAAAGTAAGAAATACTCATCACCATCAACCAAGAAGAGTGGAAAGGAAAAGCTTAGAAGTATTTTTATATTGCACATAATGGATCATTGGTCAGCACTGTTACCTTTCAGCCAATGGTACTTCTAACAAGGACACTGCCTACCAATGACTTCCATTACCTCCGGGAAGTGGACTCTATGATGGATTCATATGGTGGATTCTGCTCTTTGTACTCGTATATCCACCTAGGTTTGCATAGACTTCTAAAGGGTTAGAACCCTCATCAGGTCTTACTGACTTCAGAGACTCGGCGCACGTGTAGACATGTGACATTCCTTCCGTTACAAATCATAATTCAGACAACATTCTTGATATTGTGAGACTCGGATGTATTTGAATTTCCGAATCACAACAGTAAGGAATCTGAAATAAATTATAACTAGAGATGAGCGAATCGAACTAGGCGAAGTGGAATTCGTTTCGAATATTAGGAAAATTTCGATTCGCGCCGAATCCGAAAATTAGCAGACTTCGGATGCGCGAATCGAAATTTCGATTCGCGCATCCGAAGTCTGCTAATTTTCGGATTCGGCGCGAATCGAAATTTTTCCTAAAATGGCGGCGACATGTGCGGCGACGGAGCGGGGATGTCTGGGAAGGCGCGCAGACAAGGCGCGCTGACCCATAATGCATTCATTCATGACATGTGATCGCATTAGCCAATCAGCAGCCAGCCAGCCAGCCAGCACTGTGTAATGGTCGAGCTATAAATGTCGGCCATTTTAGAATTCTCCATTTGCCTCCAGTCATTCAACAGAGGCAGACCTGGCTGTATTGAGGGAGAGAGTTAGGGACACAGAAACGTTAGTTAGGGACACAGAAACGTTACTTAGGGCCACAGAAACGTTACTGAGGGACACAGAAACGTTACTTAGGGACACAGAAACGTTACTTAGTGACACAGAAACGTTACTTAGGGCCACAGAATCGTTACTTAGGGCCACAGAAACGTTACTTAGGGCCACAGAAACGTTACTTAGGGCCACAGAAACGTTACTTAGGGCCACAGAATCGTTACTTAGGGCCACAGAAACGTTACTTAGGGCCACAGAAACGTTACTTAGGGCCACAGAAACGTTACTTAGGGACAGACACAGAATTGTTACTGAGGGACACAGAATTGTTACTGAGGGCCACAGAACCGTTACTTAGGGCCACAGAATCGTTACTTAGGGCGACAGAAACGTTACTTAGGGTCACAGAATTGTTACTTAGGGACAGACACAGAATTGTTACTGAGGGACACAGAATTGTTACTGAGGGCCACAGAATCGTTACTTAAGGCCACAGAACCGTTACTTAGGGCCACAGAAACATTACTTAGGGACACAGAATTGTTACTTAGGGACAGACACAGAATTGTTACTGAGGGACACAGATTGGTTACTGAGGGCCACAGAATCGTTACTTAGGGCCACAGAATCATTACTTAGGGCCACAGAAACGTTACTTAGGGTCACAGAATTGTTACTTAGGGACAGACACAGAATTGTTACTGAGGGACACAGAATTGTTACTGAGGGCCACAGAATCGTTACTTAAGGCCACAGAACCGTTACTTAGGGCCACAGAAACATTACTTAGGGACACAGAATTGTTACTTAGGGACAGACACAGAATTGTTACTGAGGGACACAGATTGGTTACTGAGGGCCACAGAACCGTTACTTAGGGCCACAGAATCGTTACTTAGGGCCACAGAAACGTTACTTAGGGTCACAGAATTGTTACTTAGGGACAGACACAGAATTGTTACTGAGGGACACAGAATTGTTACTGAGGGCCACAGAACCGTTACTTAGGGCCACAGAACCATTACTTAGGGCCACAGAAACGTTACTGAGGGACACAGAATTGTTACTCAGGGACAGACACAGAATTGTTACTGAGGGACACAAAACCGTTACTTAGGGCCACAGAAACGTTACTTAGGGTCACAGAATTGTTACTTAGGGACAGACACAGAATTGTTACTGAGGGACACAGAATTGTTACTGAGGGCCAAAGAAACGTTACTTAGGGCCACAGAACCGTTACTTAGGGCCACAGAACCGTTACTTAGGGCCACAGAAACGTTACTTAGGGTCACAGAATTGTTACTTAGGGACAGACACAGAATTGTTACTGAGGGACACAGAATTGTTACTGAGGGCCACAGAACCGTTACTTAGGGCCACAGAACCGTTACTTAGGGCCACAGAAATGTTACTTAGGGACACAGAATTGTTACTTAGGGACAGACACAGAATTGTTACTGAGGGACACAGAATTGTTACTGAGGGCCACAGAACTGTTACTTAGGGCCACAGAAACGTTACTTAGGGACACAGAATTGTTACTCAGGGACAGACACAGAATTGTTACTGAGGGACACAGAATTGTTACTGAGGGACACAGAACCGTTACTTAGGGCCACAGAAACGTTACTTAGGGCCACAGAAACGTTACTTAGGGCTACAGAAACGTTACTTAGGGCCACAGAATCGTTACTTAGGGCCACAGAAACGTTACTTAGGGCCACAGAAACTTTACTTAGGGCCACAGAATTGTTACTTAGGGACAGACACAGAATTGTTACTGAGGGACACAGAATTGTTACTGAGGGCCACAGAACTGTTACTTAGGGCCACAGAAACGTTACTTAGGGACACAGAATTGTTACTCAGGGACAGACACAGAATTGTTACTGAGGGATACAGAATTGCTACTGAGGGACACAGAACCGTTACTTAGGGCCACAGAAACGTTACTTAGGGCCACAGAAACGTTACTTAGGGCTACAGAAACGTTACTTAGGGCCACAGAATCGTTACTTAGGGCCACAGAACCGTTACTTAGGGCCACAGAAATGTTACTTAGGGCCACAGAATTGTTACTTAGGGACAGACACAGAATTGTTACTGAGGGACACAGATTTGTTACTGAGGGCCACAGAACCGTTACTTAGGGCCACAGAAACGTTACTTAGGGACACAGAATTGTTACTCAGGGACAGACACAGAATTGTTACTTAGGGACACAGAATTGTTACTCAGGGACAGACACAGAATTGTTACTGAGGGATACAGAATTGTTACTGAGGGACACAGAACCGTTACTTAGGGCCACAGAAACGTTACTTAGGGCCACAGAAACGTTACTTAGGGCCACAGAAACGTTACTTAGGGCCACAGAATTGTTACTTAGGGACAGACACAGAATTGTTACTGAGGGACACAGATTTGTTACTGAGGGCCACAGAACCGTTACTTAGGGCCACAGAAACGTTACTTAGGGACACAGAATTGTTACGCAGGGACAGACACAGAATTGTTACTTAGGGACACAGAATTGTTACTCAGGGACAGACACAGAATTGTTACTGAGGGATACAGAATTGTTACTGAGGGACACAGAACCGTTACTTAGGGCCACAGAAACGTTACTTAGGGCCACAGAAATGTTACTTAGGGCCACAGAAACGTTACTTAGGGCTACAGAAACGTTACTTAGGGCCACAGAATCGTTACTTAGGGCCACAGAAACGTTACTTAGGGCCACAGAATTGTTAATTAGGGACAGACACAGAATTGTTACTGAGGGACACAGAATTGTTACTGAGGGACACAGAACCGTTACTTAGGGCCACAGAAACGTTACTTAGGGACACAGAATTGTTACTCAGGGACAGACACAGAATTGTTACTGAGGGACACAGAATTGTTACTGAGGGACACAGAACCGTTACTTAGGGCCACAGAAACGTTACTTAGGGCCACAGAAACATTACTTAGGGACACAGAATTGTTACTCAGGGACAGACACAGAATTGTTACTGAGGGACACAGAATTGTTACTGAGGGACACAGAATTGTTACTCAGGGACACAGAATTGTTACTGAGGGACACAGAATTGTTACTGAGGGACACAGAATTGTTACTCAGGGACAGACACAGAATTGTTACTGAGGGACACAGAATTGTTACTGAGGGACACAGAATTGTTACTGAGGGACACAGAATTGTTACTCAGCGACAGACACAGAATTGTTACTCAGGGACAGACACAGAATTGTTACTGAGGGACACAGAATTGTTACTCAGGGACACAGAATTGTTACTCAGGGACACAGAATTGTTACTGAGGGACACAGAATTGTTACTGAGGGACACAGAATTGTTACTCAGGGACAGACACAGAATTGTTACTCAGGGACAGACACAGAATTGTTACTGAGGGACACAGAATTGTTACTGAGGGACACAGAATTGTTACTGAGGGACACAGAATTGTTACTCAGCGACAGACACAGAATTGTTACTGAGGGACAGACACAGAATTGTTACTGAGGGACACAGAATTGTTACTGAGGGACACAGAATTGTTACTCAGGGACACAGAATTGTTACTGAGGGACACAGAATTGTTACTCAGGGACACAGAATTGTTACTCAGGGACAGACACAGAATTGTTACTCAGGGACACAGAATCGTTGAATTAAAGAGAATGTCAGACAACATGCAGAGGAGTGGCAGAGGAGGCAATGTTTTAGGAGCGAGCAGACGTGGCAGCAGAGGAAGGGGTCGAGGCAGCACTAGTCGCAGCCAGAGGCCAGTGCTTCCGGTGTCATCCAGCGGTCGTGTCTCCACCGACAACCCTGCCGTCATCGATTGGTTGGCTCGGTCGTCTTCCTCTTCCCAGGTCACCTCTGACACCTACAGCCAACGGTCGGTGGGTACGTCAGACACAACCGTTAGTTGGCGTGGCCCGGGAGCAAGCCCACTGAAATCACGTGTCCTCTACCTGCCCCTGTCCTTTGGTGTTCCCTCACCAAGCGAAGTATCGCATGCTGTGGGCTCAGCCCCACTGTACAGTGAGGAAGAGCTAACAGAGGGCGGTCAGGAACGGGGGGAGACATCCGCCTCTTCAGCAGCCAGGCGAAGAAGTACTGGCGAGGAGAGTGGCTTGGTAGCCGGTCTAGAGACAGGTCTGTCTCCTGACCCACACGCAGCCGAGGGGGCTAGTAGTGAGGCGGAGACTCTAATTGATGATGATGAGGCTGATCGCACTTGGCAGCCTCGTCATCATCAGGCTATTGCTTCCGCATCATCAGGAGAAGAGGGTGGCAGCTTGGCAGCGAGCAAAACAGTCGGTGGGTTGCCCAGGAGGCAGCAGGGTCGCAGCAGTGTCAGTGGAGGCAAACGGCCACGGAGTAGAGCACCAGCTCCACTGCAGCCTACCACCACGGCTAGTAGTGGTGCCGGTGTGCACGGAGGAAGCAGCAGTCAGCCAGTGAGGAGTATCGGGGGCAAAGTTTCCTACTCGGCGGTGTGGCAATTTTTCGTCAAGCCGCCCGAGGAAGTAAACGTAGCCGTATGTCGACTATGTGGCCAGAAAGTCAAGCGTGGCCAGGGGGCCCATGTTGGGACTACAGCGTTGCGTCAGCATATGCAGCGTCGCCATTCGGTGGCCTGGGAAAACCGTGATAAAGATACGGCGGTTCTGCCTGCCCCAGCCCCCGCTCCATCACCCGCTCCGTTACTTGCTCCGTCACCCGACGTCAATCGCCCTCTATCAGCCAGTCAAGGCTCCAACACCTCTGCTGAGGGGAGTTGTCGCTCGTTGGCATCTTCCGCTCGTTCAGATGCTCCTTCTCCTGCTACTCCTCTTCACGGATTCCGTCAGCAGTCTTTCTTGGAATCCGTTTCCAAGAGACAACAGTTTGCGAGCACGTACCCGACGGTGCAAAAGCTGAATGTCCTCCTGTCCAAGTTGCTGGTGCTGCAGTCCCTCCCTTTCCAAGTGGTGGACTCAGCACCTTTCCGAGAAATGATGGCTTGTGCCGCGACGCGGTGGAGAGTGCCAAGCCGTCATTTCTTCGCCAAAAAGGCAGTGCCAGCCCTGCATTCACATGTAGAAGAGATGGTGGGCCATGTCGGTCTCTGCCAAAGTGTACGGCAGCGCCGACGTGTGGAGCTGTAACTACGGTCAGGGACAGTACATGTCATTTACGGCCCACTGGGTGAACGTGGTGCCGTCACAGCCGCACCAGCAACTTGGACAGGTCACGCCGCTTTTGCCTCCACGTTTGCACGTCCTTGGTCCACAAAAGATGTCCGCCTCTACCACCTCTTCTTCCTTCGTGTCCTCAGCCGCCACCCCCGTGCCAAGTCCCATTACCCGACCGGCATATCACATGTGCAGGGCGCAACGGTGTCACGCTGTGCTGCACCTGGTATGCCTTGGCGAACGTAGTCACACAGGGGAGGAACTTCTCAGTGTATTGAACAGAGAAATCGACAGATGGCTGTCTCCGCGCAAACTGAAAATCGGAACCATGTTGACCGACAACGGAAAGAACATGGTGTCTGCTCTGCGTCAAGGAAGGTTGTGCCATGCGCCATGCATGGCTCACGTGTTCAATCTGGTTGTCAAGCGGTTCCTAAAATCCACCATCCCACTGCAAGATATCCTTAAAATGTCACGTAAACTTTGCATGCATTTCAGCCATTCCTACACCGCAAAGCACACCCTCCTTGAGCTGCAGCGGCAGAACGGAATTCCACAGCATCGCCTGATCTGCGACGTTGCAACAAGGTGGAATTCAACCCTACACATGTTAGACTGCCTTTACGAACAGCGAAAGGCCATCACCGATTTCCTGATGTTACAAGCGGATAAAGGTACTCCCCTGTGTAACTTCGATGTCAGCCATTGGCAGCTCATGCGTGACACCTGCCGCTTGCTCAGGCCCTTTGAGGAGGCCACGCTATTCGTGAGTCGGCAGGACTATGGGATGAACGACGTCATTCCTCTGTTGCACGTCCTGGAACAAATGCTGTTAACAATGGCTGGTCAGGGTGCGGTAGACGTGGCGCACAGATCTCAACGCCACATGACCCCTGTGGGGGCAGGACAGGAAGAAGAGGAGGAGGTAGAGGAGGACATTTGTGCTCAGGAATTATTGAGTGAAATGGGTGGTTTTTCCACTCAGCGGACAGGAGTGGAGGAGCAGGAGCATCTGGTAGAGGAGGAGGAGGAGGAGACAGAGGACCCAGACGCACCGTGGCAGTATGCTGTGGAGATGGAGGCAGGGAGTCCCTTGCATTCCTTGGCACAAATGGCCCATAGCATGCTCGCTTGCTTGCGTAGCGACAGCCGAATAATAACCACCAGACAGAGGGATGACTTTTGGCTGTCCACCTTGTTGGACCCTCGCTACCGTTCAAAAATGGTGGCCTTTTTCACACCTGCTGAGAGGGAGGCCAAAATAATGTACTATAAAAACCACCTATGTAGTCAGTTGGTCTCTGCCTTTGTGCGCCAACGTCCATCCTCAGACACTGTGGGCCCTGTGCGCTCGCGTTCCGCTGCCATGGCAGCAGGGGAGGGGTGGGGTGGTAGGAGCAGTGGCAGCTCCACCAGCAGCGGCTGCCTCAGTCTGCAGTCGATGATGAGTAGCTTTCTTCACCAGCGCAGTGAGGAAACTACTAACCAGCCGCAGCAGCAGCAGCATCAGGTGGACCTGGAGCAGGACCTCAAACAACAGGCTTGGGCCTACTTGGACAGCACCCTGCCAACCGAGGTAGACAATCCCCTTGACTACTGGGCAACGAAACTTGACCTTTGGCCCCAACTAGCTGAATTTGCCCTTGAAAGGCTGTCATGCCCGGCCAGTAGCGTGGCATCGGAGCGCGTGTTTAGTGCGGCAGGAGGTATTGTAACTCCGCGGAGGACACAACTGTCCACCCAAAGTGTGGAGAGACTCACGTTTGTGAAAATGAATCAGGCGTGGATTAGTCTGGATTTCAAACCACCAGTTCCTGACACAACTGACTAAATCCGCCATGAATCATGCCCCAAACATGTGCCACTTTCAGGTCTCCTCACACTGCTGGTGTGTTCCATTTTTTGTCATAGGGTGCTGGCAGATTACGGGCCTCCCATAGCTGCTGCCAGGCCCGTAATCTGCCATGGGCCCCTGTACCGCCTCTTCATGCTGCTGCCAGGTCCAGAGTGTCTCATGGGTCCCTGTACGGCCTCCCATTGCTGCTGTCTCCATCGCCACACTCTGCCATGTGCCACTTTCAGGTCTCCTCACACTGCTGGTGTGTTACATTTTTTGTCATAGGGTGCTGGCAGATTACGGGCCTCCCATAGCTGCTGCCAGGCCCCTAATCTGCCATGGGCCCCTGTACCGCCTCCTCATGCTGCTGCCAGGTCCAGAGTCTCTCATGGGTCCCTGTACGTCCTCTCATTGCTGCTGTCTCCATCGCCACACTCTGCCATGTGCCACTTTCAGGTCTCCTCACACTGCTGGTGTGTTACATTTTTTGTCATAGGGTGCTGGCAGATTACGGGCCTCCCATAGCTGCTGCCAGGCCCCTAATCTGCCATGGGCCCCTGTACCACCTCCTCATGCTGCTGCCAGGTCCACAGTCTCTCATGGGTCCCTGTACGGCCTCCCATTGCTGCTGTCTCCATCGCCACACTCTGCCATGTGCCACTTTCAGGTCTCCTCACACTGCTGGTGTGTTCCATTTTTTGTCATAGGGTGCTGGCAGATTACGGGCCTCCCATAGCTGCTGCCAGGCCCCTAATCTGCCATGGGCCCCTGTACCGCCTCCTCATGCTGCTGCCAGGTCCAGAGTGTGTCATGGGTCCCTGTACGGCCTCCCATTGCTGCTGCCAGGAGGCAGCAGGGTCGCAGCAGTGTCAGTGGAGGCAAACGGCCACGGAGTAGAGCACCAGCTCCACTGCAGCCTACCACCACGGCCAGTAGTGGTGCCGGTGTGCACGGAGGAAGTAGCAGTCAGCCAGTGAGGAGTAGCGGGGGCAAAGTTTCCTACTCGGCGGTGTGGCAATTTTTCGTCAAGCTGCCTGAGGAAGTAAACGTAGCCGTATGTCGACTATGTGGCCAGAAAGTCAAGCGTGGCCAGGGGGCCCATGTTGGGACTACAGCGTTGCGTCAGCATATGCAGCGTCGCCATTCGGTGGCCTGGGAAAACCGTGATAAAGATACGGCGGTTCTGCCTGCCCCAGCCCAGGGTTCCATTTTGTCATAGGGTGCTGGCGGATTACGGGCCTCCCATTGCTGCTGCCAGGCCTTAATCTGCCATGGGCCCCTGTACCGCCTCCTCATGCTGCTGCCAGGTCCACAGTGTCTCATGGGTCCCTGAACCGCCTCCCATTGCTGCTGTCTCCATCGCCACACTCTGCCATGTGCCACTTTCAGGTCTCCTCACACTGCTGGTGTGTTCCATTTTTTGTCATAGGGTGCTGGCAGATTACGGGCCTCCCATTGCTGCTGCCAGACCCGTAATCTGCCATGGGCCCCAGTACCGCCTCCTCATGCTGCTGCCAGGTCCACAGTCTCTCATGGGTCCCTGTACGACCTCTCATTGCTGCTGTCTCCATCGCCACACTCTGCCATGTGCCACTTTCAGGTCTCCTCACACTGCTGGTGTGTTCCATTTTTTGTCATAGGGTGCTGGCAGATTACGGGCCTCCCATAGCTGCTGCCAGGCCCCTAATCTGCCATGGGCCCCTGTACCGCTTCCTCATGCTGCTGCCAGGTCCACAGTCTCTCATGGGTCCCTGTACAGCCTCCCATTGCTGCTGTCTCCATCGCCACACTCTGCCATGTGCCACTTTCAGGTCTCCTCACACTGCTGATGTGTTCCATTTTTTGTCATAGGGTGCTGGCAGATTACGGGCCTCCCATAGCTGCTGCCAGGCCCCTAATCTGCCATGGGCCCCTGTACCGCCTCCTCATGCTGCTGCCAGGTCCAGAGTCTCTCATGGGTCCCTGTACGGCCTCCCATTGCTGCTGTCTCCATCGCCACACTCTGCCATGTGCCACTTTCAGGTCTCCTCACACTGCTGGTGTGTTCCATTTTTTGTCATAGGGTGCTGGCAGATTACGGGCCTCCCATAGCTGCTGCCAGGCCCCTAATCTGCCATGGGCTCCTGTACCGCCTCCTCATGCTGCTGCCAGGTCCAGAGTCTCTCATGGGTCCCTGTACGGCCTCCCATTGCTGCTGTCTCCATCGCCACACTCTGCCATGTGCCACTTTCAGGTCTCCTCACACTGCTGGTGTGTTACATTTTTTGTCATAGGGTGCTGGCAGATTACGGGCCTCCCATAGCTGCTGCCAGGCCCCTAATCTGCCATGGGCCCCTGTACCGCCTCCTCATGCTGCTGCCAGGTCCACAGTCTCTCATGGGTCCCTGTACGGCCTCCCATTGCTGCTGTCTCCATCGCCACACTCTGCCATGTGCCACTTTCAGGTCTCCTCACACTGCTGGTGTGTTACATTTTTTGTCATAGGGTGCAGGCAGATTACGGGCCTCCCATAGCTGCTGCCAGGCCCCTAATCTGCCATGGGCCCCTGTACCGCCTCCTCATGCTGCTGCCAGGTCCAGAGTGTGTCATGGGTCCCTGTACGGCCTCCCATTGCTGCTGCCAGGAGGCAGCAGGGTCGCAGCAGTGTCAGTGGAGGCAAACGGCCACGGAGTAGAGCACCAGCTAAACTGCAGCCTACCACCACGGCCAGTAGTGGTGCCGGTGTGCACGGAGGAAGTAGCAGTCAGCCAGTGAGGAGTAGCGGGGGCAAAGTTTCCTACTCGGCGGTGTGGCAATTTTTCGTCAAGCTGCCTGAGGAAGTAAACGTAGCCGTATGTCGACTATGTGGCCAGAAAGTCAAGCGTGGCCAGGGGGCCCATGTTGGGACTACAGCGTTGCGTCAGCATATGCAGCGTCGCCATTCGGTGGCCTGGGAAAACCGTGATAAAGATACGGCGGTTCTGCCTGCCCCAGCCCAGGGTTCCATTTTGTCATAGGGTGCTGGCGGATTACGGGCCTCCCATTGCTGCTGCCAGGCCTTAATCTGCCATGGGCCCCTGTACCGCCTCCTCATGCTGCTGCCAGGTCCACAGTCTCTCATGGGTCCCTGTACGGCCTCTCATTGCTGCTGTCTCCATCGCCACACTCTGCCATGTGCCACTTTCAGGTCTCCTCACACACTGCTGGTGTGTTCCATTTTTTGTCATAGGGTGCTGGCAGATTACGGGCCTCCCATAGCTGCTGCCAGGCCCCTAATCTGCCATGGGCCCCTGTACCGCTTCCTCATGCTGCTGCCAGGTCCACAGTCTCTCATGGGTCCCTGTATGGCCTCCCATTGCTGCTGTCTCCATCGCCACACTCTGCCATGTGCCACTTTCAGGTCTCCTCATACACTGCTGGTGTGTTCCATTTTTTGTCATAGGGTGCTGGCAGATTACGGGCCTCCCATAGCTGCTGCCAGGCCCCTAATCTGCCATGGGCCCCTGTACCGCCTCCTCATGCTGCTGCCAGGTCCAGAGTGTGTCATGGGTCCCTGTACGGCCTCCCATTGCTGCTGCCAGGAGGCAGCAGGGTCGCAGCAGTGTCAGTGGAGGCAAACGGCCACGGAGTAGAGCACCAGCTCCACTGCAGCCTACCACCACGGCCAGTAGTGGTGCCGGTGTGCACGGAGGAAGTAGCAGTCAGCCAGTGAGGAGTAGCGGGGGCAAAGCTTCCTACTCGGCGGTGTGGCAATTTTTCGTCAAGCCGCCCGAGGAAGTAAACGTAGCCGTATGTCGACTATGTGGCCAGAAAGTCAAGCGTGGCCAGGGGGCCCATGTTGGGACTACAGCGTTGCGTCAGCATATGCAGCGTCGCCATTCGGTGGCCTGGGAAAACCGTGATAAAGATACGGCGGTTCTGCCTGCCCCAGCCCAGGGTTCCATTTTGTCATAGGGTGCTGGCAGATTACGGGCCTCCCATTGCTGCTGCCAGGCCTTAATCTGCCATGGGCCCCTGTACCGCCTCCTCATGCTGCTGCCAGGTCCACAGTGTCTCATGGGTCCCTGAACCGCCTCCCATTGCTGCTGTCTCCATCGCCACACTCTGCCATGTGCCACTTTCAGGTCTCCTCACACTGCTGGTGTGTTCCATTTTTTGTCATAGGGTGCTGGCAGATTACGGGCCTCCCATTGCTGCTGCCAGACCCGTAATCTGCCATGGGCCCCAGTACCGCCTCCTCATGCTGCTGCCAGGTCCACAGTCTCTCATGGGTCCCTGTACGGCCTCTCATTGCTGCTGTCTCCATCGCCACACTCTGCCATGTGCCACTTTCAGGTCTCCTCACACACTGCTGGTGTGTTCCATTTTTTGTCATAGGGTGCTGGCAGATTACGGGCCTCCCATAGCTGCTGCCAGGCCCCTAATCTGCCATGGGCCCCTGTACCGCTTCCTCATGCTGCTGCCAGGTCCACAGTCTCTCATGGGTCCCTGTATGGCCTCCCATTGCTGCTGTCTCCATCGCCACACTCTGCCATGTGCCACTTTCAGGTCTCCTCATACACTGCTGGTGTGTTCCATTTTTTGTCATAGGGTGCTGGCAGATTACGGGCCTCCCATAGCTGCTGCCAGGCCCCTAATCTGCCATGGGCCCCTGTACCGCCTCCTCATGCTGCTGCCAGGTCCAGAGTGTGTCATGAGTCCCTGTACGGCCTCCCATTGCTGCTGCCAGGAGGCAGCAGGGTCGCAGCAGTGTCAGTGGAGGCAAACGGCCACGGAGTAGAGCACCAGCTCCACTGCAGCCTACCACCACGGCCAGTAGTGGTGCCGGTGTGCACGGAGGAAGTAGCAGTCAGCCAGTGAGGAGTAGCGGGGGCAAAGCTTCCTACTCGGCGGTGTGGCAATTTTTCGTCAAGCCGCCCGAGGAAGTAAACGTAGCCGTATGTCGACTATGTGGCCAGAAAGTCAAGCGTGGCCAGGGGGCCCATGTTGGGACTACAGCGTTGCGTCAGCATATGCAGCGTCGCCATTCGGTGGCCTGGGAAAACCGTGATAAAGATACGGCGGTTCTGCCTGCCCCAGCCCAGGGTTCCATTTTGTCATAGGGTGCTGGCAGATTACGGGCCTCCCATTGCTGCTGCCAGGCCTTAATCTGCCATGGGCCCCTGTACCGCCTCTTCATGCTGCTGCCAGGTCCAGAGTGTCTCATGGGTCCCTGTACGGCCTCCCATTGCTGCTGTCTCCATCGCCACACTCTGCCATGTGCCACTTTCAGGTCTCCTCACACTGCTGGTGTGTTACATTTTTTGTCATAGGGTGCTGGCAGATTACGGGCCTCCCATAGCTGCTGCCAGGCCCCTAATCTGCCATGGGCCCCTGTACCGCCTCCTCATGCTGCTGCCAGGTCCAGAGTCTCTCATGGGTCCCTGTACGTCCTCTCATTGCTGCTGTCTCCATCGCCACACTCTGCCATGTGCCACTTTCAGGTCTCCTCACACTGCTGGTGTGTTACATTTTTTGTCATAGGGTGCTGGCAGATTACGGGCCTCCCATAGCTGCTGCCAGGCCCCTAATCTGCCATGGGCCCCTGTACCACCTCCTCATGCTGCTGCCAGGTCCACAGTCTCTCATGGGTCCCTGTACGGCCTCCCATTGCTGCTGTCTCCATCGCCACACTCTGCCATGTGCCACTTTCAGGTCTCCTCACACTGCTGGTGTGTTCCATTTTTTGTCATAGGGTGCTGGCAGATTACGGGCCTCCCATAGCTGCTGCCAGGCCCCTAATCTGCCATGGGCCCCTGTACCGCCTCCTCATGCTGCTGCCAGGTCCAGAGTGTGTCATGGGTCCCTGTACGGCCTCCCATTGCTGCTGTCTCCATCGCCACACTCTGCCATGTGCCACTTTCAGGTCTCCTCACACACTGCTGGTGTGTTCCATTTTTTGTCATAGGGTGCTGGCAGATTATGGGCCTCCCATTGCTGCTGCCAGGCCCGTAATCTGCCATGGGCCCCAGTACCGCCTCCTCATGCTGCTGCCAGGTCCACAGTCTCTCATGGGTCCCTGTACAGCCTCCCATTGCTGCTGTCTCCATCGCCACACTCTGCCATGTGCCACTTTCAGGTCTCCTCACACTGCTGGTGTGTTCCATTTTTTGTCATAGGGTGCTGGCAGATTATGGGCCTCCCATAGCTGCTGCCAGGCCCCTAATCTGCCATGGGCCCCTGTACCGCCTCCTCATGCTGCTGCCAGGTCCAGAGTCTCTCATGGGTCCCTGTACGGCCTTCCATTGCTGCTGTCTCCATCGCCACACTCTGCCATGTGCCACTTTCAGGTCTCCTCACACACTGCTGGTGTGTTCCATTTTTTGTCATAGGGTGCTGGCAGATTACGGGCCTCCCATTGCTGCTGCCAGGCCCATAATCTGCCATGGGCCCCCGTACCGACTCCTCATGCTGCTGCCAGGCCCGTAATCTGTCATGGGCCCCTGTTGTCGCTTGTTGGCATATTCCGCTCGTTCAGATGCTCCTTCTCCTGCTACTCCTCTTCACGGATTCCGTCAGCAGTCTTTCTTGAAATCCGTTTCCAAGAGACAACAGTTTGCGAGCACGCACCCAACGGTGCAGAAGCTGAACGTCCTCCTGTCCAAGTTGCTGCTGCCAGGCTCGTAATCTGTCATGCGCCCCTGTACCGCCTCCTCATGCTGCTGCTAGGTCCAGAGTGTGTCATGGGCCCCCGTACCGACTCCTCATGCTGCTGCCAGGCCCGTAATCTGTCATGGGCCCCTGTACCGCCTCCTCATGCTGCTGCCAGGTCCAGAGTGTGTCATGGGTCCCTGTACGGCCTCCCATTGCTGCTGTCTCCATCGCCACGCTCTGCCATGTGCCACTTTCAGGTCTCCTCACACTGCTGGTGGTTTCCATTTTTGTCATAGGGTGCTGTATGGCCTCCCATTGCTGCTGCCTCCACCGCCACACTGTGGCTCCACACTCTGGTTTTGGCCCCGTGACTGCCCAAATGAGTGAAGTGTGCGGTGATTCTAAGATCGACGGCACTCATCTGCATGTCATACTGACTGACAGTATTATTTCTCTTCCCCAGCAGACTCCAAGGGCATTTAAATTAAAGGTACAGTGTTCTGCACTAATATAAAGGCTCTCTGAAGCCTAGAAACCCTTTTATAAGTTAAATTCGCAGCGAATATATTCGACTCGAATCGAAATTTTTTCACGAATTCGCCGAATCAGTCGAATCGAATTTTTGAATAATTTGCTCATCTCTAATTATAACGAAACAAATTATCCAGATTCAAAAATGAATTTGAATTAAAAAATGAATTTGAAATGGAAACATAATACAATAAATACAGCAAGGTATAAAAGTGAGACAAGATGATGATTCCTACTTAGGCTGGAGAAGGAGAGGAAAGGAGAGGAGAGGAGAGGAGCGGAGAGGAAAGGAAAGGAGAGGAGAGGAAAGGAAAGGAGAGGAGAGGAAAGGAAAGGAAAGGAAAGGAGAGGAGAGGAAAGGAGAGGAAAGGAGAGGAGAGGAAAGGAGAGGAGAGGAAAGGAGAGGAAAAGAAAGGAGAGGAAAGGAGAGGAAAGGAAAGGAGAGGAAAGGAAAGGAAAGGAGAGGAGAGGAGAGGAGAGGAAAGGAGAGGAGAGGAAAGGAGAGGAGAGGAAAGGAGAGGAGAGGAAAGGAGAGAAAAGGAGAGGAAAGGAAAGGAGAAGAAAGGAGAGGAAAGGAAAGGAGAAGAAAGGAGAGGAAAGGAAAGGAGAAGAAAGGAGAGGAAAGGAAAGGAAAGGAAAGGAGAGAAAAGGAGAGGAAAGGAAAGGAGACGAAAGGAAAGGAAAGAAAAGGAGAGGAAAGTTGAGGAAAGGAAAGGAGAGAAAAGGAGAGGAAAGTTGAGGAAAGGAAAGGAGAGGAAAGGAAAGGAGAGAAAAGGAGAGGAAAGGAGAGGAAAGGAAAGGAAAGGAGAGGAGAGGAAAGGCAAGGAGAGGAAAGGAGAGGAAAGGAAAGGAGAGGAAAGGAGAGGACAGAAAAGGAGAGGAAAGGAGAGGAGAGAAAAGGAGAGGAAAGGAAAGGAGAAGAAAGGAGAGAAAAGGAAAGGAAAGGAGAGAAAAGGAGAGGAAAGGAGAGGAAAGGAAAGGAGAGGAAAGGAAAGGAAAGGAGAAGAAAGGAAAGGAAAGGAAAGGAGAGGAAAGGAAAGGAAAGGAGAGGAAAGGAAAGGAGAGAAAAGGAAAGGAGAGAAAGGAAAGGAGAGGAAAGGAAAGGAGAGAAAAGGAAAGGAGAGAAAAGGAGAGGAAAGGAAAGGAGAGGAGAGGAGAGGAGAGGAGAGGAAAGGCAAGTAGAGGAAAGGAGAGGAAAGGAAAATAGAATACACAATAAAAGAATAGTATATATTCTATTCCTTTATTTTCTACTCTATTCTTTTTTATGATTTTCTATTCTTGCTTTTTTTATTCTTTTCTTTTCTATTCTATTTGATTTCTTATTATTCTATTCCATTTGATTCGATTCTATTTAACAGTCTAAGTAGGTATCATCACCTTTTTCATTTTTATACCTTACTGTATTGCAATATGTTTCCATTACAAATGCAAATTAATTTTCGAATTTGAATTTGATTTGTAAATAATGAGTACACAAAACAAATCTGTATATATGAAATGAATTCTGAAAATAATTAATTCTAACATACCGAATATAACGAAACTAATTTATTAACTTAACGAACGAATCCAAACCTAAACAAAATTTTTCTGTTGTGTGCATCTCTACTTACTTGAGTGATCTCTTCTTTTCATGTCTAGTAAAAAGGTTGTCACCAGGACAGGAAGCAAGGAAAATCTCTTTAACCCCTCGCCTACAGGACACTTACACCCCTTCCTGTCCAGGCCAATTTCCAGCTTTCAGCGCTGTCACACTTTGAATGACAAATGCGCGGTCATGCAACACTGTACCCATATGAAATTTTATCATTTTTTTGAGACAGATAGAGCTTTATTTTGGTGGTATTTAATCACCTCGGGGATTTTTATTTTTTCTTAAACAAACCAAAAACCACTGAAAATTAAATAATACTTTTTTGCTTAGTTTTTGTTATACAATTTTGTAAATAAGTGATTTTTCTCCTTCACTGATGTGTGTTATTGAGGTTGCAGTGATGGGCACTGATAGGCTGCACTGATGGACACTGATAGGTGGCACTGATGAGCACTGATGAGGAGGCACTGGTAGGTTGCACTGATGGGCATTGACAGGCATCACTGATGGGCACTGAAAGGCAGCACTGATACAGTACACTGATATATGGCACTGATAGGCAGCACTGACTGGCACTGATAGGCGGCACTAATAGGTGGCACTGACTGGCACTGATAGGTGGCACTGATGCGCACTGATAGGTGACACTGACTGGCACTGATAGGTGGCACTGATTGGCAGCACTGATAGGTGGCACTGATTGGCATTGATAGATGGCACTGACTGGCACTGATAGGTGACATTGAAAGGCAGCTCAGATGGGCACTGATATGTGGCATTGATGTGGCACTGATGGGCACTGGCACGTGGCACTGATGAGCACTGACTGCTGGCACTGATGGGCACTGACAGGTGGCACTTCTGGGGTCACACTGATCATCACACTGATCATCAGTGCCCTGATGATCAGTGTACATGTCCCCTCCGCGGAAAGCCGATTACTGGCTCTCCTCTCCTCTGTCAGCGTTACAGCTCGAGAGGAGAGAAATGCAGAAAACCGGCATTTCCGTGTTTACATGTGATCAGCTGTGATTGGACACAGCTGATCACATGACCGAGCCGACATCTTCGGCTCTTTCCGTTATCCGCTGTGTCCGAGGGACACAGCGCACCGGTGATCGCCGCTGCGGTTCGCTTCCTGAGCCGCGCATGCGCAGTGAGAATGGCAGGATGTCATATGACGTCCTATCAGAACGAGAGAACCGCCTTGCGCCCGTCATTGTACTATATGGCGCGCGGAAGGTGGTTAATAGCAAAACAAATGGAATTAAATACACTCAAAAATCTCTGGTATTTGATTGCCTGTGTGCTTTTTATTTTTTGCGCTATAAACAAAAAAAGACCAACAATTTTGAAAAAAAAAAAACAATATATTTGACTTTTTGCTATTAACCATTAGCCGCCCGGCCAATGGCTGTTTGGCGGCTTCAAAAGTGCTGCTGTACTCCGGGTGCACGCCATTTGGCATGCTCCCGCACATGCGCAGTTTGCGCTAATGCAGGGCGGCGCAGCAGTACGATCTGTCACCGGCCGTGCACCTCGGACACGGCCGATGACAGATCCGAGTACCGGCTCCCGTTGCTGGTACCATGTGACCTGCTGTGACCAATCACAGCAGGTCACATGACAGCTGTATACAATGGATGGCTTCATTCATGATGCCATCCATTGTATACTAGTGCCTAGCTGTGAATGGTCACAGCTAATCACATGCACATGTCATGTGATTAGCTGTGACCAAATCACAGCTAAGCACAAAAAAAAAAAAAAACTGAATGAATCGATTTCATTCAGGTAAATGCTTGCTTATAGCAAATTAATTCTTTGCTATAAGCAAATTGTGTAAAAAAAAAAAAAATATATAGATCACTTCCCCAAAGTAGTACAATGTTACTATGGTAACATTGTACTACTTTGGTCATAGTAAAATATGAAAAAAAAATCTTAAAAAAAATGTAATAAAAAATTAAATATAATAAAAAAATTAAAAAAAATTAAAAAAATATATATATATATATATTTTTTTTCATACTGTCACCAGTCAGTGTCCCTGTTCACCGCCATGCCAGTTATATGATGACGCTGTACTGCACTGGTGACAGTATGTAAAAAAAAAATAGTGAAAAGAATTTTTTTAATTTTTTCATTTTCCGAAAAATTATGACAAAAAAATACAACTTCAAAAAACTCGCCATGCCTCTTATGAAGTACGTCGGGCTGTCTACTCTGCAAAAAGGGGTCATTTGGGGATATCTGTACTATTCTGACATTCTTGGACCTCAAGAAATTAGATTGGCTGTCAGTACTTCAGGATTGATCAATATTCAGATCTATACCATAGTTTGTGAACTCTATAACTTTCCTAAAAACTAAATAATACATCCTAATTTGGGTTATTTTCACCAAAGACATGTAGCAGAATACATCTCGGCCTAAATTTATGAAGAACAATTATTTATTTGTAAACTTTTATAACAGAAACAAAGAAAAATGTGTTTTTTTTTCAAAATTTTTGTCTTTTTTTGTTAATTTAGCAAAAAATAAAAACCCCAGCGGTGATTAAATACCACCAAAAGAAAGCTCTAGTTGTGTGAAGAAAATGATAAAATTTTAGTTTGGGTACAATGTTGTATGACCGCGCAATTGTCATTCAAAGTGTGAGAGCGCTGAAACCTGAAAAATGGCCTGGGCAGGAAGGTGTAAAATTGCCCGGTATTGAAACGGTTAAACATGTCCAGTAAAAAAAAAAAAAATTAACAATCAGATTTCGTCATAAATTTAGGCCAAAATGTATTCTGCTCCATGTCTCTACTAAAAAAAAATCCCAATACGTGTAAATTACAGTATATAAGTTTTTCATAACTGATGGTGAAACAATTTACCTTTTATCTGGACAAAGACATCCTCACTCTTCTTAGAAATGTTGGTTGCAGACCTCACTTCACAGGAATAATTCCCAGAATCCTCCAGCTGAGGTGATTGGACACTATATTGATCAGATAAACTGAATTCCTGAACATTCTGTCCATCTCTGTAGAACGCAAACTGAAGATCTATCTGGCTGAGCGGACTGAGACTTGTGTTACACATCAGGGTCATGGTGTCATCTTCAACGACTTTGATGGTGCTTACATTTAGCACTGGGGTGAAAAACAGCTCTAAAAAAAATAAATGATTGACAAATCTTATTTTCCAGCAGGTCTGAGTGGCAACATTTTGTGACATTTTGGAGAAATTTGCCTCCAATTAACCACTTGCCCTCCAGAGGATTTACCCCCCTTAATGACCACGCCTCTTTTTGCTACTCGGCGCTGCACTAATTCAACTGATAATTGCGCGGTCATGCAATGCTGCACCCAAACAAAATTTACGTCCTTTTTTTCACACAAATAGAACTTTCTTTCGGTTGTATTTGATCACCTGTACAGTTTTTATTTTTCACGCTATAAACAAAAAAAGGCCAAAAATTTTGAAGAAAAACAATATTTTTTACTTTCAGCTATAAAAAATATATAGTAAATAGAGATGAGCGAATCGAACCTGGCGAAGTGGAATTCGTTTCGAATATCAGGAAAAATTCGATTTGCATCGAATCCGAATTTTAGCAAACTTCGGGTGCACGAATCGAATTTTCCCCGATCAGCCGGCAAAAGTGTCACTGCAGAGAGCTCCGCTATTTCTGACAGTTCTGACAGTTCATTTACAGCGGTTGAAACATTGTATCTATTTGTTTCCATTTAGGATACAGATGTTTTTATTCGGAAATAAATAGATACAATGTTTCAACCGCTGTAAATGTGAAGGAACTGTCAGAGAACTGTCAGAAATAGCGGAGCTCTCTGCAGATACACTTTTTGCTGTACTTTAATTCTTCTTCTTTTCATTCTTCTTCTTCTTTTCATTCTTATTCTTCTTCTTCTTTTCATTCTTCTTTTCATTCTTCTTCTTTTCATTCTTCTTTTCATTCTTCTTCTTTTCATTCTTCTTCTTCTTCTTTTCATTCTTCTTTTCATTCTTCTTCTTTTCATTCTTCTTCTTCTTCTTTTCATTCTTCTTTTCATTCTTCTTCTTCTTTTCATTCTTCTTCTTCTTCTTTTCATTCTTCTTTTCATTCTTCTTCTTCTTCTTCTTTTCATTCTTCTTCTTCTTTTCATTCTTCTTCTGCTTTTCATTCTTCTTTTCATTCTTCTTCTTCTTCTTCTTTTCATTCTTCTTCTTCTTTTCATTCTTCTTTTCATTCTTCTTCTTCTTCTTTTCATTCTTCTTCTTCTTCTTTTCATTCTTCTTTTCATTCTTCTTCTTCTTCTTTTCATTCTTCTTCTTTTCATTCTTCTTTTCATTCTTCTTCTTCTTCTTTTCATTCTTCTTCTTCTTCTTTTCATTCTTCTTCTTCTTTTCATTCTTCTTCTTCTTTTCATTCTTCTTTTCATTCTTCTTCTTCTTCTTTTCATTCTTCTTCTTCTTCTTTTCATTCTTCTTCTTCTTCTTTTCATTCTTCTTTTCATTCTTCTTCTTTTCATTCTTCTTCTTTTCATTCTTCTTTTCATTCTTCTTCTTTTCATTCTTCTTTTCATTCTTCTTCTTTTCATTCTTCTTTTCATTCTTCTTCTTTTCATTCTTCTTCTTCTTCTTTTCATTCTTCTTCTTCTTCTTCTTTTCATTCTTCTTTTCATTCTTCTTCTTCTTTTCATTCTTCTTCTTTTCATTCTTCTTTTCATTCTTCTTCTTTTCATTCTTCTTCTTCTTTTCATTCTTCTTTTCATTCTTCTTCTTCTTCTTTTCATTCTTCTTCTTCTTCTTTTCATTCTTCTTTTCATTCTTCTTCTTCTTTTCATTCTTCTTTTCATTCTTCTTTTCATTCTTCTTCTTCTTCTTCTTTTCATTCTTCTTCTTATTCTTTTCATTCTTCTTTTCATTCCTCTTCTTCTTCTTTTCATTCTTCTTCTTTTCATTCTTCTTTTCATTCTTCTTCTTCTTCTTTTCATTCTTCTTCTTCTTCTTTTCATTCTTCTTCTTCTTCTTCTTTTCATTCTTCTTCTTCTTCTTCTTTTCATTCTTCTTCTTCTTCTTTTCATTCTTCTTTTCATTCCTCTTCTTCTTCTTTTCATTCTTCTTCTTTTCATTCTTCTTTTCATTCTTCTTCTTCTTCTTTTCATTCTTCTTCTTCTTTTCATTCTTCTTCTTCTTCTTTTCATTCTTCTTCTTCTTCTTCTTTTCATTCTTCTTCTTCTTTTCATTCTTCTTTTCACTCTTCTCATTCTTCTTTTCATTCTTCTTTTCATTCTTCTTCTCATTCTTCTTTTCATTCTTCTTCTTCTTCTTTTCATTCTTCTTTTCATTCTTCTTCTTTTCATTCATTCTTCTTCTTTTCATTCTTCTTCTTCTTCTTTTCATTCTTCTTCTTCTTCTTTTCATTCTTCTTCTGCTTTTCATTCTTCTTCTTCTGCTTTTCATTCTTCTTTTCATTCTTCTTCTTCTTCTTTTCATTCTTCTTCTTCTTCTTTTCATTCTTCTTTTCATTCTTCTTCTTCTTCTTCTTCGTCGTGCCCCGTGACTGCCCAAATGAGTGAAGTGTGCGGTGATTCTAAGATCGACGGCACTCATCTGCATGTCATACTGACTGACAGTATTATTTCTCTTCCCCAGCAGACTCCAAGGGCATTTAAATTAAAGGTACAGTGTTCTGCACTAATATAAAGGCTCTCTGAAGCCTAGAAACCCTTTAAATAAGTTAAATTTGCGGCGAATAAATTTGCATCGAATCGAATTTCTCCCGCAAATTCGGCGAATCAGCCGAATCGAATTTTTGAATAATTCGCTCATCTCTAATAGTAAACTCAAAGTTGGTTATAAATTTAGGCCAAAATGTATTCTGCTCCATGTTTTTGGTAAAAAAAATCCCAATAAGTGTATATTGATTGCTTTGTGTGGAAGTTATAGCGTCTACAAACTATGGTATAAATACTGCAATTTACGCCATTTTTCTGCTATACGGCGCTGCGCTAGTTTAACGGACAATTGCACGGTCATGCAATACGGTACATAAATGAAATTTACATCCTTTTTTTCCCACAAATTGAGATTTCTTTCGGTGGTATTTGATCGCCTGTGCGGTTTTTATTTTTTGCGCTATAAAAAAAAAGGCTGACAATTTTGAGGAAAAAAAAACAATATTTTGGACTTTTTGCCATAAAACATGTCCAGTAAAAAAAAAATTTAAAAATCAAATTTAGTCATAAATTTCTGCCAAAATGCATTCTGCGACATGTCTTTGCTAAAAAAAAAACCCAATACGTGTAAATTAATTGGTGTACGTGAAAGTTATAGCGTTTACAAATGGCGGGAAAGATACTGGGATGTTTAGTTTTTTTTATAATAATAATGGCGGCGATCAGCGACTTATGGCGGGACTGCGGCGGACATTCTGACATTGGGGGGTACTGACTTGGGGTCACTGACATCCCCAGTGACACCAATACAGTGATCAGTGCAAAAAAAAAAAACACTGACACTGTACTAATGGCACTGGGGAGGAAGGGGTTAACTTTATTATTCAGGGAAAGGGTTAACTGTGTGAGGGGAGTGTTTTACTAGGGGGCGGGGGTGTGTACTGCACTGGACACCGCTGATCGGGAGAGAGAAACTCTTCTGTCCCGATCAGCGTGTCCTGGAGCTGTCAGGGAACTGAGAGAAAGCACAGCTACTGCAGCCCTGCTCTCTGTCAGCGATTGCCGCCGATCGCCAGAACATAGCCGGTAACGACAGGCTGTGACCCGGCGACTGACATCCGCGGCTGTGATCGGCGGGACAGGTAGGGCGGCGGCGCGCCTCGAGCGCGCCCCCTACCTGTTTACAAAACACACGTTTTAAAACGTGGTTTTGCCCAGCCCGTCCGCCCTGCCGCCATATTTATACAGTGGCTGGGCGGCATGTGGTTAATAACAGTGAATGTTGCCAAACCTGTCCCAAAATTTTGACGAAGGCAATATCGGTTTTGGAGCCAATTTGAGGGATCGAATTTCAAAGAAATGGCACAAAATTATGCTAATCATCTCTATAAATTGCAAGTAGATTCAAGGGTAAGTACTAGGTCTCATAAAAGTTTGTGGAGCACTAATGTGCAGGCGTAGCCAGGACTGTAAAGACTTGCACCACTGGATGTAAAAAGTGGAACTGTTGCTGTCGGATCAAGCTACCTAGAGTATGTATCTTTGGGGGAAGGGTGGACTAGGTTAGGTCAGGAGTAGGGGCACAAAAAGAGGAATGCACCTTGCTTTAAAGTGCACTCATCCTTTAAATAGCATCTTCAGGATACAATTGTAACAGATGGGTGCATGGCCGGATCTAGGGGGGTGCTGGGGTGGGATATGAACCCCCAGATTTTAGTTGTGCAGCCCCCAAAGCCAACCTTAACCTGCCACTATATTACTCTGAATGCCACCATACTGCCCTGTGTGTTATGTGGGAGAAGGAGCTGTGCCCCTGTCTTTTGCCCTGCCAGCATTGACCCCTGTCCTTTCCCCGTTGACCTCTGATCCTCTGCCCCCCTGACATTTTTTACTGCACCCCCACATCAGAAAGGCTAGATATGGCCCTGGTTGGATGACATTATACAGATATAATTCTGCATAAAATACCTTTTACCTTCAAGCTGGTGGTACATTTGTTATCTGTTCAGGAATAAATCATATTCACCTTTTATCGTAATATGGGTGAAATGACTACTCTTCCTCACTTTGCCATTTGAAGATCTCACATCACACGAATAATTCCCAGAATCCTCCAGCTGGGAACTTTGAACTCCATATTGATCAGTTGAACTGAATTCCTGAACATTTCGTCCATCTCTGTAGAAAGCGAACTGCAGTTCTGTCCTCTGCTTGAAGGTCCCGAATCTTGTGATACATATCAGGAGCATACAATCTCCTTCTATCTTTGGATATTGGGTTGCTCTGATTCTTGGATTTATGAACAGTTCTGCAGAGAGGGAAATCCAGGAGAAAAAATAGAAATGCTTTTCAATGTAGAAATACAACAGGTGAGCTACCACCATGCTATGGAACTCCTAACCCATATTGAGGTGACCATCCAGAGCAACAAGGGTTTATTAGTGTTATAGCTTAGATTAGAGGTTTTGTTAACTTTGTATTAGGCTTGGGGTTTCAATTCTTTGCGGATAACATGCTGAGGTTAAATGTTAATGCCTTAATGGAGAAGGTGGCTGGTACAATGGCTACATTAGAAAATGGTTGACTTCTGGAGCCATCAGTTGACTCCTGGAGATGAGAACAATTGCATCCCCATTTTCTTGTCTTCTACAAATATTTTTCTTTGCATATATTGCTGTGCAGTACTATTGGATTGCTATGATTCTTGGATTTACGAACAGTTCTGCAGAGAGGGAAATCCAGGAGAAAAAATATAAATGCTTTTCAATGTAGAAATATAACAGGTGAGCTACCACCATGCTATGGAACTCCTAACCCATATTGAGGTGACCATCCAGAGCAACAAGGGTTTATTGGTGTTATAGCTTAGATTAGAGGTTTTGTTAACTTTGTATTAGGCTTGGGGTTTCAATTATTTAAGGATAACATGCTGAGGTTAAATGTTAATGCCTTAATGAAGAAGGTGGCTGGTACGATGGCTACATTAGAAAATGGTTGACTCCTGGAGCTATCAGTTGACTCCTGGAGTTGAGAACAATTGCATCCCCATTTTCTTGTCTTCTACAAATATTTTTCTTTGCATATATTGCTGTCTAGTACTGAAATCCACAATGGGACTACCTGTAGGGACCCTGCCCAAAGCAGGAGTATCCTTGTTTTAGTACTGTTGGGCTGTTGTCTACTTAGACTTGAATTGATAGTTCTACTTTCTTTGGGTTTTTCTTAAGACCACTGTTATTGTTTGATTTTTGCCTGCTGTTGAGGATCCCTGGCAATAGTGTAAGCCGATCCAATAATCCGAGTTCTAAACATTTATATCTCCCTTGCCAACTATTAAGTGACATATTACAAGTTATGCATGCTGGGAGAGAGTATAATTATTCAGGAGTGACCTTGGAAAGCTCTGTTACCTCCCAGGCCCTGCCTAGAGAGGTTGTGTTGCTGTGTGTTCCTGTCCTTCCAGACCTGCTGCTGGGAGAGGGTGTGCTGTGCTACAGAGATACCCATGCCTGGGGTCTACAGCTTCCTGATGTCCTGCAGAGAAGTTGGAACAGGAAGGTGATTGTTTTGATTGGTGCACTATGAGTTAAGACTTTGCTGAAGAAGAATGTCCTGGATATCTGGGGAGAAGCTACTGCCGGTGGACATTGCAGGAAGTTCTGATGGCTCATCCAAGGGGTGCGTGTAACTGCCCTACAGTCTGAATAGTACAAAGCTCTGGTTTCAATTAAAGTTCCTTTTTATGATTTGACCATATGTAGAAAGTCAGAGTCAGCATTTCTTGTCCTTTGGGTATCATGCGCCCTAATCACTCTCTCCCCGAATTTATTTGGTCATATAATAAACCCTGTTGAACTGTCTTAAAGTGACTGGCCCCCAATTTCCTCATACCCCACACGAGTCAAGGACCCAACCCTAATGTGGTCAGCACACAAAGCCATTTCAGGGTCCCCAAAAGCCTCCAAGGGATGAGGGGGTGCTACATACCAAGAGGTTTGTCCATCTGTTGGTTTTTTAGGGGCTATTACAGCTGAGATTGGGCATCATCACCAAGTATGGAGTTAGAAGATGACTCATAAATTCATTATTAAATGCTGATCCTCAC
Organism: Staurois parvus; assembly: GCF_062004578.1. NCBI lineage: Eukaryota > Metazoa > Chordata > Amphibia > Anura > Ranidae > Staurois > Staurois parvus. The sequence continues at coordinate 713,826 of NW_028318744.1, read as the reverse complement.
AAACCTGAGTCTTCTGATTTAGGTTTGAAATATGTTACCTAATCCTTTGGCTGGTCCTGGTTGACTCACCGTTTATTCTCAACCCAAGAGGTTTGTTTATTTGCTGGCTTTTAGGGATTACTGTAGTTCTAAATGGATGTTATTACTAAAACATTTTGGAGCAAGATGATGGTTCATCCTTACAAACCCGAGTATTCTGGTTTAAAAAATGTTACTCAATCCTTTGGTTGGTATGACTGACTCACCATGTATCTCAACCAATATCTCCTGACTCCTCTTCTTTACAGTGTTGGCTGCAGTTGCCGCTTCACAGGAATATTTCCCAGAGTTCTTCACCTGAGCAGATTGAACTCCGTACTGATTATACGAAGAGAATTCTTTGATATTCCATCCATCTTTGTGAAAAGAAAATTTCAGTTCTGTCCTCGGTCTGAGAGGACTGAGACTGGTGTCACATGTCAGGGTCATCTCATCACCTTCTACCAATGGATACGGGGTCACTTTTATCTCTGGAATTTCAAATATCTCTAAAAAGTAATCACAGTGTGAAGTTAAGTGAAAAACAAAAAAAAATTAAACTTAACCTAAACAAATAATAATAATTAATAAATAAACAAATTATATATATATATATGTTTATATTATTAATATTATTATTATACGGTATTTATATAGCGCCAAAGGGTATGCTCAGCGCTGTACAGTATCAAGGGGGACAGAACATGATACAAGACAGTAACAATACAATACACAAGGGGTTCGAGGGCCCTGCTCTTTCGAGCTTATAATCTAGGAGGGAGGGGAAGGTGATACAGGAGGAGATGGCTGTGGGGGATGGAGTGGTGGGAGGAGTGGAAGAGGTTGTTAGGTGAGGTCAGGTGTTAGGAAAGGTTGGGGTAGGCTTCCCTGAAGAGGAGGGTTTTCAGGGTGCGCCTGAAGGTGAGGAGGGTGGGTGACAGTCTGATGGATTGGGGTAAGGAGTTCCAGAGAATGGGGGAAGTCCTAGAGAAGTCCTGCAATCGGGCGTGGGAGGAGGAGACCAGGGAGCTAGAGAGTAGGAGGTCCTGTGAGGAGCGGAGGGCACGGGTAGGGTAGTATTTGGGTATCAGGTCAGTTATGTAGTTTGGAGCGGCATTGTGAATGGCTTTGTAGGTCAGAGTTAGCAGTTTGAATTTGATGCGTTGGGCAATCGGGAGCCAGTGAAGGGATTGGCAGAGGGGGGGAGGCAGATGGGGAGCAGTTGGTGAGGTGGATGAGTCTAGCCGCTGAGTTTAGGATCGACTGGAGTGGGGATAGCATTCGTTTGGGTAGGCCAGTGAGAAGGGAGTTGCAGTAGTCCAGGCGTGAGATGATGAGGGAGTGTACGAGTTGTTTGGTGGTGTCTGGGGTGAGGAATGTGTGTATCTTGGAGATGTTGCGGAGGTGGAGCCTGCAAGATCTAGATAGCAGTTGGATGTGGGGTAGGAAGGAGAGGTGGGAGTCCAGGGTGACACCCAGGACTTTGGCGTGTGGGAGAGATGGTGGCGTTGTTAGTAGTGATGGAGAGGATGGGGGGGCGCGGGGTGGGGGGAAAACCAGGAGCTCGGTTTGGGATAGGTTAAGTTTGAGGAAATGGAGCGACATCCAGTCTGATATGTCGTTTAGGAGGTGGGCGATGCGGGCAGAGAGTGAGGGGGTGAGGTGGGGGGTGGAGAGGTAAATTTGGGTGTCGTTGGCATAGAGGTGGTAATTGAAGCCATGGGAGTGAATAAGTTTGCCAAGGGAGGAGGTATAGATGGAGGAGAGGAGGGGCCCGAGGACAGAGCCTTGGGGGACCCCGACAGAGAGGGGGAGGGAGGGAGAGGTGGTAGTGTTGTAGGTGCCGCTGAAGGAGCATTGGGAAAGGTAGGAGGAGAACCAGGAGAGAGCAGCGTCCCTGATGCCGAAGGAGTGCAGTTTGGCAAGGAGGAGAGGGTGGTCAACAGTGTCGAAGGCCGCGGAGAGGTCGAGGAGCAGGAGGATAGAATAGTGGCCAATGGCTTTGGCGGTTAGCAGGTCGTTGGTGATTTTAAGTAGGGCGGTTTTGGTGGAGTTCAGGGGACGGAAGCCAGACTGTAGGGGGTCAAGGAGGTTGTTATCAGTGAGGTGGGCGCTTAGGCGATTGTAGGCCAGGAGCTTGGAGGTGAAAGGCAGCAGGGAGATGGGTCTAAGGTTGTTAAGGTTAGTGGGGTCGAGGGAGGGTTTTTTGAGTATGGGGGTGATGTGTGCGTGCTTTAGAGGGGAGGGGAGGGGAAGGTGCCGGTGGAGAGGGAGAGATTGAAGATGTGGGTGAGGGGGCGAATGATGGAGGGGGGGGTGACTGGAGGAGCTGTGAGGGGATAGGGTCCAGGGGGCAGGTGGTGAGGCGGGCTTCAGTGAAGGCCTTAGAAACCTCCTCAAGGGTAGTTGGGCTTAAGGAGTAGAGTGTAGGGGAGGTGATGGCGTGCGGGGCATTAGGTATAGTGGGGGGTAGTGAGGCTATGAGGTCGGGGGAGGGGAGGGTTGAGGGGTTGGAGGAGAGTGGGAGGCTGGGTGGAGAGGTGGATTGTGATATATATATATATATATATATATATTGAAGCCCACCATCCCCATGTACACAAAAATGATTGTACTGAAAGCAAAAGTTTTAGGGCTATCATTTGTGATTAACTCTAAACAATTAACCTGCGTTGGGTATTAAAATGCTGTTTATAGACAATTTTGGGTACCAAAAATGTCACCATTCACAGGTGCAGGGTTAAAGCTTGACATGTTTGATATGTATTTACCCCATCTATTATATTTTTCCCAACATTTTATAATACATTGTGCAAATGTGCACTGAAATGAGCCTAATGTTATCAAAAATATAGGTTTGATAAACTGTTGGGTTAATATAGAGTGACATAAAAAAATCGCAACTACCACCATTGTATTTTTCAGGGTCTGCTTTCAGAAAATATATAATATTTAAAGTGATATTAAACCTTCCCTTTTTTTAATTAAAATAACAAACATGTCTATACTTTGTCTGTGCAATGCTTTTGCACAGAGCTTCCCCGACCCTTCTCTTCTAGGGTCCCTGCCGGTGCTCTAGGCTCCTCTTTGGCAGGTGCCCCCCACGGAAAATCGCTTTCCATGAGGGCACCCATATGGACTTGCTCCCGAGCCACCCTGTCTGTGTCCATTGACAAAGAGCGGGCAGCTCTGAATGCATAGAATGCATTTAGGTGAAAAACCTTAAGGCTTTAGAACCACTTTTAGGAGTTTAACTAATGTCCAGGCCTATGTGCAAAACATTTTTGAAGCAGCAGCAAAAGATTTGATAAACCTTTTGGCTATATGAACCTGTTCCCACTGGCTGTATGAATATATGTGGCATCTGGGTGGGTGGGCGGGTGGGCTTTAACACCGAGCCACTGCACATACACTATATTGCCAAAAGTATTGGGGTGCCTGCCTTTCCACGCACATGAATTTTATTGGCATCCCAGTCTTAGTCCGTAGGGTTCAACATTGAGTTGGTTCCGCCCTTTGCAGCTATAACAGCTTCAACTCTTCTGGGAAGGCCGTCCACAAGGTTTAGGAGGGTGTCTATGGGAAGGTTGGACCATTTTTCCAGAAGCACATTTGTCAGTTCAGGCACTGATGTCGGGGGAGGAGGCCTGGTTAGTAGTCTCCACTCTAATTCATCCCAAAGGTGTTCTATGGGGTTGAGGTCAGGACTCTGTGCAGGCCAGTCAAGTTCCTCCACCCCAAACTGGCTCCTCCATGTCTTTATGGACCTTGCTTTGTGCACTGGTGCGCAGTCATGTTGGAACAGGAAGGGGCCATCCCCAAACTCTTCCTACAAAGTTGGGAGCATGAAATTGTCCAAAATGTCTTGGTATGCTGATGCCTTAAGAGTTCCCTTCACTGGAACTAGGGGGCCAAGCCCAACCCCTGAAAAACAACCCCACACCATAATCCACCCTCCACCAAACTTTGCACTTGGCACAATGCAGTCAGGCAAGTACTGTTCTCTTGGCCACCACCAAACCCAGAAACATGTATTGGATTACCAGACAGAGAAGCGTGATTCACCACTCCAGAGAACACATCTCCCCTGCTCTAGAGTCCAGTGGCGGCGTGCTTTACACCACGGCATCCGACGCTTTGCATTGCACTTGGTGATGGAAGGCTTGGATGTAGCTGCTCGGCCATGGAAACCCATTCCATGAAGCTCTCTACGCACTGTTGTTGGGCTCATCTGAAGGCCACACCAAGTTTGGAGGTCTTTAGCTATTGACTCTGCAGACAGTTGGCGACTTCTGCGCACTGTGCGCTTCAGCATGCGCTGACCCCGCCCTGTCATGTGGCGTGGCCTACCACTTGGTGGCTGAGTTGCTGTTGTTCCCAGTTGCTTCCACTTTGTTATAATCCCACTAACAGCTGACCGTGGAATATTTAGTAGCCAGGAAATGTCACGGATGGACTTATTGCACAGGTGGCCACCTATCACGGGACCACGCTTGGAGTCACTGAGCTCCTGAGAGCGACCCATTCTTTCACCAATGTTTGTAGAAGCAGTCTGCATGCCTAGGGGCTTGATTGTTTACACCTGTGACCATGGAGGGGATTGGAACACCTGAATCACATGATTAACAGGGGTGTCCCAATACTTTTGGCAATATAGTGTATGTGTCTATGGGGAATGGCTTTGTTGTGCGCTCACTGCACCCTCTCAGTAACTAAACAAGTCATAGATTATGTCATTTTCTTTGCAGGAAAAAAAAAATAGCTTGATTCCCCAATCAACACTGTCAGTGCTGATGGGGGAATCCCTCCCGTAGAGCCATTGTGTTCTCCCTGAAGGGAGCCATCCCTGCTGGGAGAATACAATGATTACTGCTAGCAGCCATAGCCACAGGCAGTGATTGCATGCTAAAAAAGTGACAAATTGGTTGTACTCAAGTCAATCGTTGGATCAACTTGGGTACAATCTCTGCTGATCCATCTATGGCCAGCTTAAGCTGTCATGGGCAGCTCCTGATTCATACTTGCAATTGAGAACCTCCGATCATGTGACCACTGTGACAACCAATCACAACAGTCACAATATCAGAAAGCCCATCTCTACCTCCTGCCATTTATATCCTCTGAAAGTGGTCATCGTAAGCAAGGGGTTAAAGGGTAGATATGTAAAAATCCTACGACTTACTTTGTATGTAGATAAAGGCTTCATCTGTGGAAATGACATGCCTATACAAGGTGGCTTTCTTTATTTCCTTTGTACATTGGTATTTCACGGTGCCCATCGTGTTTACAATTCCTACATGTAACACGGATGTGTATCTCCGGCCTTGAATGATAGAATCCTCTTTGCGGAATAATGTATATACTTCCGTGTAGTCAGAACGATGGTGACATCTCAGAGTCAGATCATCTCCTTCATGAGTGTGAAGAGGAACCTGCAGGATCACCGGGTCTGGAACACAGAATCACATCGCATGAGTGAGCGGATGAAGGTAACAGGACAGACACAACCAGGGGCGGACTGACAACTCATGGGGCCCCCGGGCAATAGGGGATTATGGGGCCCCTGTGTCCTCGCTCACACCCAAAAAAGCCTATGAAAAAGTCAATGGAAGGTACCAGGGGCATCTCATTGGGCCCCCTACTGGCCCTGGGCCCTCGAGCAGTGCCCGAGTGCTCGAATGGTCAGTCCGCCCCTGGAAACAACCAAGCACACTTGTCGCAGATGGATATGTCCACATTTATAGGGTGACGTTACCGGGATTGGAACGAACCCACAGCTCATCCCTCTTTTATTCTGCCATTGGCAAAAAACACATTAAAATAATGAACTGACCAACATCAACATCCAGTCTGGCAGTGCCGCTACTTTCTGTATCGGTCCCGCATTTGTAGTCCCCGCTGTGTTCAGTTTTTGCAGATCTAATGGTGAAGAGTTTTCCTGTGTACATCCGTTTACCATCTTTGTACCAGTAATAGATCAGATCTCTTCCTCCAGTGGATCCCACATCACATGTCATTGATATAGATTCTCCTGTAAAGATCTTCCTCCAATTCGGTGTGAAGGTGACCACGGGGTTCACTGCAGATCCTGAAGAGGATTAAAGTGGAATTATAGTGTAACGTATGCCAAGTAGTTTTTAAACAACAAAAGGTAGTATGTTCTAAAAGAGTCAAATGGTTCTAAAAGAGAATAATATGAGTCATACGGTTCTAAAAGTGTATAATATGAGTCATACGGTTCTAAAAGTGTATAAAATGAGTCAAAGGGTTCTAAAAGAGTATAATAGGAGTCAAATGGTTCTAAAAGAGTATAATATGAGTCAAATGGTTCTAAAAGAGTATAATATGAGTCATACGGTTCTAAAAGTGTATAAAATGAGTCAAAGGGTTCTAAAAGAGTATAATACGAGTCAAATGGTTCTAAAAGAGTATAATATGAGTCAAATGGTTCTAAAAGAATATAATATGAGTCAAAGGGTTCTAAAAAAGTATATTATGAGTCATACGGTTCTAAAAGAGTATAAAATTAGTCAAAGGGTTCTAAAAGAGTATAATATGAGTCATACGGTTTTAAAAGAGTATAATATGAGTCATACGGTTCTGAAAGAGTATAATATGAGTTAAACGGTTCTGAAAGAGAATAATATGAGTCATACGGTTCTAAAAGAGAATAATATGAGTCATACGGTTCTAAAAGAGAATAATATGAGTCATACGGTTCTGAAAGAGTATAATATGAGTCAAACTGTTCAAAAAGAGTATAATATGAGTCAAGTGGTTCTAAAAGAGTATAATATGAGTCAAGTGGTTCTAAAAGAGTATAATATGAGTCAAACGGTTCTAAAAGAGTATAATATGAGTCAAATGGTTCAAAAAGAGAATAATATGAGTCAAACGGTTCTAAAAGAGTATAATATGAGTCAAATGGTTCAAAAAGAGAATAATATGAGTCATACGGTTCAAAAAGAGTATAATATGAGTCAAAAGGTTCTAAAAGAGAATAATATGAGTCATATGGTTAAAAAAAAATATAATATGGGTCATATGGTTCAAAAGAGTATAATATGAGTCATATGGTTAAAAAAAAATATAATATGAGTCATATGGTTCAAAAGAGTATAATATGAGTCAAACGGTTCTAAAAGAGTATAATATGAGTCAAACGGTTCAAAAAGAGTATAATATGAGTCATACAGTTCAAAAAGAGTATAATATGAGTCAAAAGGTTCTAAAAGAGAATAATATGAGTCATACAGTTCAAAAAGAGTATAATATGAGTCAAATGGTTCTAAAAAAGTATAATATGAGTCATACGGTTCTAAAAGAGTATAATATGAGTCAAACAGTTCAAAAAAAGTATAATATGTGTCATACGGTTTTAAAAGAGTATATTATGAGTCAAATGGTTCTAAAAGAGTATAATATGAGTCATACGGTTCAAAGAGAGTATAATATGAGTCAAACGGTTCAAAAAGAGTATATTATGAGTCAAATGGTTCAAAAAGAGAAAAATATGAGTCAAACGGTTCAAAAAAAGTATAATATGAGTCATACGGTTTTAAAAGAGTATAATATGATTCATACGGCTCAAAAAGAGTATAATATGAGTCAAGTGGTTCTAAAAGAGTATAATATGAGTCAAATGGTTCAAAAAGAGTATAATATGAGTCAAATGGTTCTAAAAAAGTATAATATGAGTCATACGGTTCTAAAAGAGTATAATATGAGTCAAATGGTTCTAAAAGAGTATAATATGAGTCATACGGTTCAAAGAGAGTATAATATTAGTCAAACGGTTCAAAAAGAGTATATTATGAGTCAAATGGTTCAAAAAGAGAATAATATGAGTCAAACGGTTCAAAAAAAGTATAATATGAGTCATACGGTTCTAAAAGAGTATAATATGTGTCATACGGTTCAAAAAAAGTATAATATGAGTCATACGGTTTTAAAAGAGTATAATATGTGTCATACGGTTCAAAAAGAGTATAATATGAGTCAAAAGGTTCTAAAAGAGAATAATATGATTCATACGGCTCAAAAAGAGTATAATATGAGTCAAGTGGTTCTAAAAGAGTATAATATGAGTCAAATGGTTCAAAAAGAGTATAATATGAGTCAAATGGTTCTAAAAAAGTATAATATGAGTCATACGGTTCTAAAAGAGTATAATATGAGTCAAATGGTTCTAAAAAAGTATAATATGAGTCAAATGGTTCTAAAAAAGTATAATATGAGTCAAATGGTTCTAAAAAAGTATAATATGAGTCATACGGTTCAAAAAGAGTATAATATGAGTCAAAAGGTTCTAAAAGAGAATAATATGAGTCATATGGTTAAAAAAAAATATAATATGAGTCATATGGTTCAAAAGAGTATAATATGAGTCAAACGGTTCTAAAAGAGTATAATATGAGTCAAAAGGTTCTAAAAGAGAATAATATGAGTCATACAGTTCAAAAAGAGTATAATATGAGTCAAACGGTTCAAAAAAAGTATAATATGAGTCATACGGTTTTAAAAGAGTATAATATGTGTCATACGGTTCAAAAAAAGTATAATATGAGTCATACGGTTTTAAAAGAGTATAATATGATTCATACGGCTCAAAAAGAGTATAATATGAGTCAAGTGGTTCTAAAAGAGTATAATATGAGTCAAATGGTTCAAAAAGAGTATAATATGAGTCAAATGGTTCTAAAAAAGTATAATATGAGTCATACGGTTCTAAAAGAGTATAATATGAGTCAAATGGTTCTAAAAAAGTATAATATGAGTCAAATGGTTCTAAAAAAGTATAATATGAGTCAAATGGTTCTAAAAAAGTATAATATGAGTCAAATGGTTCAAAAAGAGTATAATATGAGTCATACAGTTCTAAAAGAGTATAATATGAGTCAAGTGGTTCTAAAAGAGTATAATATGAGTCAAGTGGTTCTAAAAGAGTATAATATGAGTCCTACGGAGAGGTTCTAGGTCAACTTCTGTTTAATTCAGCCAAATAGGTAGTAGTAGGAAGTCCCATTCCACTGGACTTGTTTGGCTAAATACATTCCAGGTGTATCTAAAGATGCTCAAAGTTTTACTGAATGCAAAAGCCGGCACTCATCCATGGACTGTGGAATCTTCTACAGGTCTGACGCGTTTCAGCTAGGTCAGTGGTGTATTCAGGTTAAATGCTGCCCTAGGCAACACAAAAATCGGACGCCCCCCTAAGCAGTGAAGAGAGCCTGACACTGACTAACACCACACCCCCCACCCAAGAGAGCCTTGACAGTAACCAATAACATCCCTGCCCAATCCCCACACAAGAGAGCCTTCCACTAATACCCCCCCCCCCCCGGTGAAAGACACTCACCTTCACAGCTCTGGCCATCCCCAGGAATAACAGTCAGCCTTAAGCAGCCCACAGCCTCTCTCAGATCCCACCTGGTCTCCATGCCACATATGTCCCTTCTTCCAGGGGGCTGTGCTTCCCCCCCTAAAAATTGCCGCCCTAGGCAAATGCCTTGTTTGCCTTATGCCTGACTTGGTCAATATGACCGAGGCTGTACTTAGCTAAAACACGTTAACACTGTTTTGTGATTAATAAAGAAGGGCAGCACAGTAGCTAAATGGTTAGCACTTCTGCCTGGCAGTACTAGGGTCGTCGGTTTGAATGCCAACCACAGCACCACCTGCCTGGAGTTTGCATGTTCTCCCTGTGTCTGCATGGGTTTCCTCTGGGCACTCCGGTTTCCTCCCACACATGCTGGTAGTTTAATTGGATCCTGTCTAAATTGGCCCTAGTATATGTATGTATGAATGCGAGTTAGGGCCCTTAGATTGTAAACCCCTTGAGGGTTAGAGACTGATGTGAATGTACAATATATATGTAAAGCGCTGCGTAAATTGATGGTGCTATATAAGTACCTATAATAAATAAATAAATAATAACAAGACTCCCCCAGCCCCTTGGAATCCAGCCACCCACCAAGAATATAGTGTATTCCATAGCAGAAGCTTGCTTATTGTAAAGGATTTCCTCATAGGGGCAATGATGTCACATAGGGGCAATGATGTCACATAGGGGCAATGATGTCACATAGGGGTAATGATGTCACATAGGGGTAATGATGTCACATAGGGGCAATGATGTCACATAGGGGCAATGATGTCACATAGGGGTAATGATGTCACATAGGGGCAATGATGTCACATAGGGGCAATGATGTCACATAGGGGTAATGATGTCACATAGGGGCAATGATGTCACATAGGGGCAATGATGTCACATAGGGGCAATGATGTCACATAGGGGTAATGATGTCACATAGGGGCAATGATGTCACATAGGGGTAATGATGTCACATAGGGGTAATGATGTCACATAGGGGCAATGATGTCACATAGGGGTAATGATGTCACATAGGGGCAATGATGTCACATAGGGGTAATGATGTCACATAGGGGTAATGATGTCACATAGGGGTAATGATGTCACACAAGTGCTCTACTAAAATTTTCACAATCCAGTTGAAGTATTCTCAGCATAGATAAAAAGAATTGGGATATGGAACTGTTTGAATTCCTTCTATGATTCAACAAATTTTATCATTTTAAAATAGTGATTTAATTAATTGATCGATTAACAGATCTAAAATAAAGACTCACCTGTGTGTTCCAGGATTGTGGCTGTAAAATAAGGCGAAACATATAAGTAAATAAAAAGCTGTATTTTTTTCAAAAAACTGTTTAATTCATATGAATATATGATCTATTAGCATTTTTTTCTCGGGTTCGGAGGCTGGGGAGGCTTCTAGTGTTCCATTAGCTTAGCCTTTAATATCGTCCATTATTAAAGGGATTTTAGATCTGAGAAGCACAGGATCTGGTGGAGGAGTTCTGTCCTCCTCCTGCTGTCTTCTGGTGAGAAAAGATTGGGGTGAAGATGAGGGGGCTTCCAAAGCTGCAGGAGAGGTGTGAAGGTCACATAAAATGACTAAGCGGGCTGGATTCCCCCCCATGCAACTTGTGTTTGACACATGAACCAAAGGATTCATTTTTGGGATATTTCTTTGGAACAATTAACCCTTTTAGATGTTCTCTATAATATAGCAAATTTTTACTTTTTGAGCTCAGGTCAACATTAGGATGATATGGAGTCAGAAGGAGCTATACTGTGCCTATACAGTCCAATTTGCAGTGCTGAAGTCAGTCACATTGATAGCAAGTAGAAAATGAGTTGTCCAAGGATTTTCTCAAATGGGTCATCGGTTCTGCTCAGGGGCGGACTGACCATTTGGAAACTCGGGCACTGCCCGAGGGCCCAGGTTCAGTAAGGGGCCCCATGAGTTGCCCCTGGTACCTTTTTCATAGGCTTTTTTGAGTTTGGGCAAGAACACAGGGGCCCCATGATCCCCTATTGCCCGGGGGCCCCATGAGTTGTCAGTCCGCCCCTGGTTCTGCTCATCTTCATCACATTACTAGAAATGGGTTTGCTGTCTCATAGTAACCAATCAAATGCAGACACACGCTGAAAAATTGGAATGAACATTTGCATCTGCTTGGTCAGTTGTGGTCTTTGCTTGTCTAAAACCATAAAACATACAAAAAACAGTTTTACATCGTCTGATCACCTGCGTCACCCTAGTTTTTTAGTTCTTGGAGACTTCATCAGCGAGATCTCCTCCTCCTCCTTTTTCCACCTTGATGTCAATCCATATGATACAACAGAGCTGCTCCCACTTCTCTGTAATATACGGAATCAGCCAAAAGTTTGGAACCCCATAATAAAAGTAGCAGCAGGTGGGCATGTGGGGAGGTGCAGCGTGGTGTGGGCAGTAAATGCACATGGAGTCCAGTTGGAACTTGTATTGAATGAAATGCCAAAGTTACAAACACCTTGGAGGGAGAGCACCATGAAAGAAATAACTCACAGTTCAATGCAGTCAAGTGTGGCTGAGAAGAGGTTCCGACAGCGTCTGTTTCAGACGGAGAGGTCCGTCCTGCCCAGTCCAGTCCCAATAGGGGAGACTTCTTCTAAGAAGCAAGTTCCTAGCCTTTCCCTCCCCATCAAGAACCTTTCTCTATAGCTGGTTACTCTGCCTAGCAAGCAGGGTCTCTCTCCCTACACTAGCTACTAGCAGCAAAACGCGCCAAACCCGGAGACGGGGACTTAAATAGACCCTGCTGACCCAAGATGGGTGCCAAGTGTAAATTGCAAGCAGGGTCTCTCTCCCTACACTAGCTATTTGCAACAAAATGCACCAAACCCGGAGACGGGAACTTAAATAGACCCTGCTGACCCAAGATAGGTGCCAAGTGTAAATTGCAAGCAGGGTCTCTCCCCCTACACTAGCTACTCGCAAAAAAAAGGGCCAAACCCGGAGACGGGGACTTAAATAGACCTTGCTGACCCAAGATGGGTGCCAAGTGTAAATTGCAAGCAGGGTCTCTCTCCCTACACTAGCTACTCGCAACAAAATGCGCCAAACCCGGAGACGAGGACTTAAATAGACCCTGCTGACCCAAGATGGGTGCCACGTGTAAATTGCAAGCAGGGTCTCTCTCCCTACACTAGCTACTCGCAACAAAATATGCCAAACCCGGAGACGGGGACTTAAATAGACCCTGCTGACCCAGGATGGGTGCCAAGTGTAAATTGCAAGCAGGGTCTCTCTCCCTACACTAGCTACTCGCAATCAAACATTGCAAAACCCGGAGACAGGGACTTAAATAGACCTTGCTGACCCAAAATGGGTGCCAAGTGTAAATTGGCCGCAGCGTAGTCAACCGGACCACTGCTCCATTGACTCAGGAAACCATAGAGAAACCATGTTTCCCTTGGACTTCCTCTCCAGGCTATGAAAGCACTTGGGTTGAACGCCACCTACAGTGGAAAAAACAGACTGCACCTGCCTACAGGCAGATCCGGGGACCCATGTGTTTAATATTACTGTCAAACTGACAATGGTACATTATATTAGAGCAAAACAGGAAGTGAAACGATGACCAACTACTTCAAGGAAAACTCTACTTTTTGCATATGTGTTAAAAAAAATGTGTTTTGTGCTAAATAAATGACTAGAATACGTAACAACACTTAATATGGACAGGGAGATAAATAGGTAGATAATCAATGTCCCACTACAGGCAGAAAATAAAAGTTTCCTTTGCAGCGCCCCGCCACCCACTGCAAGGGTTCAATACTCGTTAAGTCTGGTGGTAAAGAAATAACATGTAATAGATCCCTTATTCCTTGCCAAGGCAAGTCTCCTCCATGTTGCGCAACTGATCCCCCCAAAGCTTCTTTTTTCGAAGGTAGCCTCTTCTCTAAGGTGATCCAGCCAGTGGTTGCACACATACCACCATCAAGTACAATAGAAGACCAGTAGTACTGTATTGGACGTGAGGATGGTGAGGGTCTTCTGACAATGTGGACCATCGGAGAGAAGAGAGGAACACTAGAGCCTGCTGGAGGTCAGAATAAGGCAAGTATTGCACCTTTATCCTCCACTCTTAGTCTTTAGAGCGGCACTGCAAGGTTAGTTTGTTTGTTTTTTTAAATCCCATAGTTCAGCTTTACTTTAAATAATTAATGTACTCAAATTAGATACTTACAGATGAAGACCATTAGAGCTGTTGTCAAAACCGTCATTGCAGAGTTCTGGTGAAGTGTGAGTGAGAGTAAAAAAAAACGAAGGCTTTAAAACGTTTTTGGTTTTCCGGAAGGTCTGAAGGGCTCATGTAAACAGCTTTATGAAAATTCCAATTAAACTTTAAGAGAGGACCAACAGTACTGTATTGTACGTGAGGATGGTGAGGGTCTTCTGACAACGTGGACCATCGGAGAGAAGAGAGGAACACCAGAGCCTGCTGGAGGGAGGAATAAGGTAAGTATTACACCTTTATCCTCCACCCTTAGTCTTTAGAGGGTCACTGCAAGGTTAGCTTTTGTTTGTTTTTTTAAACCCCATAGTTCATCTTTACTTTAAATAATGAAACTACTCAATTTAGATATTTACAGATGAAGACTATTAGAGCTGTGGTCAATACCGTCATCGCCAAGTTGTTGTGAAGTGTGAGTGAGAGTCAAAAGAACGAAGGCTTTAAAAGATTTTTGGTTTTTCAGAAGGTCTGAAGGGCTCATGTAAACAGCTTTACGAAAAGTTTGATTAAACTTTAAAAGAGGACCAACTGTACTGTATTGTACGTGAGGATGGTGAGGGTCTTCTGACAATGTGGACCATTAGAGAGAAGGGAGGAACACCAGAGCCTGCTGGAGGGAGGAATAAGGTAAGTATTACATCTTTATCCTCCACCCTTAGTCTTTAGAGGAGCACTACAAGGTTATTTTTTTTTTAAACCCCATAGTTCAGCTTTATTTTAAATAATGAAACTATTCAAATTAGATACTTACAGATGATGACCATTAGAGCTGTGGTCAATACCGTCATTGCAGAGCTGTGGAGAAGTCTGAGTGAGAGTCAAAAGAACGAAGGCTTTAAAACGTTTTTGGTTTTCCGGAAGGTCTGAAGGGCTCATGTAAACAGCTTTACGAAAAGTTTGATTATACTTTAAGAGAGGACCAACAGTACTGTATTATATGTGAGGATGGTGAGGGTCTTCTGACAATGTGGACCATTAGAAAGAAGATAGGAACACCAGAGCCTGGAGGGAGGAAAAAGTAAGTATTACACCTTTACCTTCCACCCTTAGTCTTTAGAGGGTCACTGCAAGGTTAGTTAGTTTTTTTAACCCCTTAATTCAGCTTTACTTTAAATAATGATCTACTCAAATTAGATACTTACAGATGAAGACCATTAGAGCTGTGGTCAATACAGTCATTGCAGAGTTGTGAAGTGTGAGTGAGAGTCAAAAGACTCACACTCACAAAAACTTTAAAATGTTTTTGGTTTTCCGGAAGGTCTGAAGGGCTGATGTAAACAGCTTTACAAAAAGTTCGAATAAACTTTAAGAGAGGACCAACAGTACTGTATTGGACGTGAGGATGGTGAGGGTATTCTCACAATGTGGACCATCGGAGAGAATAGAGGAACACCAGAGCCTGCTGGAGGGAGGAATAAGGTAAGTATTACACCTTTACCTTCCACCCTTAGTCTTTAGAGGGGCACTACAAGGTTAGTTTTTTTTTTTAAACCCCATAGTTCAGCTTTACTTTAAATAATTAATGTAATCAAATTAGGTACTTACAGATGAAGACCATTAGAGCTGTGGTCAATACCGCCATTGCAGAGTTGTGGTGAAGTCTGAGTGAGAGTCAAAACAACGAAAGGCTTTAAAACGTTTTTGGTTTTCCGGAAGGTCTGAAGGACTCATGTACACAGCTTTATGAAAAGTTTGATTACACTTTAAGAGCAACATAACTAAAAAGAAAAAAAAAATACAGAATGATCAAATGAAAAGTTGTAGTGACTACAACTTCTCTATTTAAAGTAGTTCTAAAGCCAAAATGTTATTTTTTGGTAAAATCTAAGTTTCTACGTTTTCTACCCACCCATCTCTAAACACTTACCTGCCTTCTCTCACCATCCTGGCTTTAGCACTGCTCTCCTCACTTCCTGGTCTCACAAGAGACACTGGGAGTCACGAGAGCCACTGGGGTTGATTGGCTGAAGGAAAATAGACTTTGTACTTTGCAAGTGCAGTTGCTCCAGAGCTTAGTAAATGAGGTGAAGTTTCACTTTGCAAAGAATACCCAATCACATGGATGGAAAAAAAAAAACAGCATGTTTGCTTGCACATGCTTGAATGATGGAAATCAACAAAGCTTCCCCTCATTTACTAAGATCTGGAGCAACTGCACTTGCAAAGTACTCAGTTATTTGCCTTTAGTAAATCCTCCCCATACGCTGCTGCTGTCAGACAAATTTCTGCGAGGAGACAGCTGGGGAGAGGCTTACCGATGCTGTGTGTGTCTATGGATCCACACAGCCCAGCTCAGGAGCAATGGCATCTGCCCCAATCTATAAATAGCCTTTAGAGCAAAGGTGCACATGGAAGGGCAGTGCACATTGCAAAGAAACAAAAGATTTCCCATCACATTTACCAGCCAGCCTGAAAAACAACCCCATTGCCCTGTGTAACTTTTTCTTTTTCCATCCATGTGATTGGGTATTCTTTGCAAAGTGAAACTTCATCTCATATACTAAGCAAATACTGGAGCATATGCACTTGCAAAGTACAAAGTCTATTTGCCAGCTGGCCTGCAAAACAACCACAAACAATTACAAAATATATGAAAAATATTTTTAAAAATGCATTTTCAAATATACCGTATGTCTTTAAAAATACATTTAATCTACATTTTTGGAATTCATTTACAAATATATGTAAACATATATGTTAAAATGACTTTTTTATATGTTAAAAAAATCTGAAGAATATATTTAAAAAATATATTTTTAAAAAAATGTTTTTCATATATTTTGTAATATATAAAAACATGCAATATATATATTATATATTTCAAATATATTTTAAAAACATTCTTCTTAAATATATTGACATATATTTGAAATACTACAATTTTGGCCGTATTCAGTATAGTTCAATACATATATATATATATATATATATATATATATATATATATATATAAATATATATATATATATATATATATATATATATACACAGCATATATTTATATATATATACATACAGCATATATATATACACACACACACACAGCATATATATATATATATATATATATATATATATATACACACACATACATACAGCATATATATATCTATATATATATATACAGCATGTTGAAATGCGTTTTTTTATATATTACAAAATATATGAAAAGCATTTTTAAAAATATAAATTTTTTAAATATATACTTCAGATTTTTTTAACATTAAATTTTAACATACCGGTATATTTTTACATATATTTGGAGAAGACATACAGTATATTCGAAAATGTATTTTTACAAATATTTTTCATGTATTTTGTAATAAAAATCAACATACAGTATATATATATATATATATATATATATACATACATATATATATATATATATATATATATATATATAAAGCCATATATGTTTGTGACTAAGATCTAGACTAGAGTTTCTAATTTTCCTAGGTATGAACCCACATGGAAGAAAAATATATTTGAAATACTACAATTTTGGCCGTATTCAATATAATTTAAAATATATTACAATAAATAAATCTATATACAGTATATGTACAGTATATATATATATATATATATATATTTATTTATTTATTGAAATATATTTTGAATTATATTGAATACGCCCAAAATTGTAGTATTTCAGATATGTCAATATATTTTGGAAGAAAATTTTTCAAATATATTTCAAATATATTTTTCTTCCATGTGGGTTCCTACCTGGGAAACTTAGAAACTCTAGTCTAGATCTTAGTCACAAACATATATGGCTTTTGCATCACCCCACATAGGAAGACACAGCACGGATCAGACCGGATCCATGAGCTGAGTACAATGTTCTCAGGAACACCTTCTCATATTGCTCAGCAATTATTATGGAATAAAGGTTTTCAAAAGGAAGAAAAATACACATGAAGAACGACAAAGCAGTGGGTAACATAATCGGTTTTGCAATAATATGTTATAATAAAGACGAAAATGTTGCTTAAAGAGTTTCATTTTGTTTTTTTTCCTCTGTTGAGATGTTCAGTTTACACCACAACCACCAGACCTCTATAGGTCAGAGCGTCTCAGGTCCACAGGAAATGGCAGTTGCTTTCTGCTTCTTTCTTTGCATCCTCTGCCCACCTGAGCTCTACACAGGGCTAAGCATTCTGTATATTATATATGTGTTGTTATAATAACTCTTTGTAATTTTTCTTTTTGTTTTTTCAAAATCATTTTTTAGTTTTGGAAGTACACCCTATCTGTCATCGCACATGTGTGTTACATGGGCGGAAACAGGTTAACTGCTTGCCGCCCGCTCAAAGCAGCTGTACTGCGAGCGGCAGCTCCGGGCCCGGCGTCGTACCTGTACGTCACGGCCTTTCTTCCGGGTTTGGGGCACACATGTGCACATTCCCTGCTAACATTTGCTGTGATTGGATGCAGAACGAGTTTGGCAGTTGATTTCAGCCAATGATTTTGGTTGAAGTCGGCTGTGGCCAATCACACACAGAGTTCTGTGTTTACAAAAACACGGAACTCTGTGTATTGTGAACAGTGATCTGACTGTTTCTTCCCCCTGCAAAGTGGGAGAAAAAACAGGCAGATGTTAAAGTAAAAGCAGCACACATTACTAGGCGCACAGTTAACCCTTTGATTGCCCCTTGATGTTATCTCCTTCCCAGCCAGTGTCATTAGTACAGTGACAGTGACAGTGTACAGTATTAGCATTGATCACTGTATTAGTGTCACTATTGATGTCTGTGTCAGTTAGTGTACCTCCCAGCCAGTATCAGCAAGCTCCAGATTGCCCACCACACTATCATAGTATAGGTCACAGATCCCCAACATTACCAGTATAGTGTCATAGCTGCATAAATTCCAGCACATATACCATCATTTTTAGATGCTGTAACTTTTGTAGAAACCAATTAATATATACTCATTAAAAAACATTTTTTAATAGATTGTGCCCTAAATTTATGAAGAATTTATATTTCTCGGGTTTTTTTTTTTAATTGGAGATGTTTTATAAAAGAGTTTTTTTTTCAAAATTTTCGGTCTTTTTCCATTTATATCGCAAAAAATTAAAATCAAATGCCACTTAAAGAAAGCCCTATTTGTGTGAAAAAAAAATGATAAAAATGTAAATTGTTTACAGGGTTGCATGATCAAGCAATTGCCAGCTAAACTAGCACAGTGTTGAATAGCAAAAAAAAAAAATGCCTTTTGGAGCTCAAATGGTTAAAAAAAATGTATTGATATAATTTACAAAAATAGAAACCACAGTGGTTGCCTGCAACTGGTATAAAACCAAGTCTGTGGGTATATTTTAGCTAGTTAATGTACCTCCCAGCCAGCATCAGCTAGCTCCAGATTGCCCACCACACTATCATAGTCCCACTATAGGTCACAGATCCCCACCATTACCAGTATAGTGTCATAGCTATGTAAATTCCAGCATATATACCATCATTTTTAGATGCTATAATTTTCGTAGAAACCAATTAATATATACTCATTGAAATTTTTTTTTTGTACTAGATTGTGCCCTATGTTTATGAAGAAATTAGATTTCTTGTTTCTTTTTTTTTTTTAATTGGAGATGTTTTATAAAAGAGGTTTTTTTTCAAAATGTTCGGTCTTTTTCTGTTTATATCGCAAAAAATTTAAATCAAATACCAATTAAAGAAAGCCCTATTTGTATGAAAAAAATGATAAAAAATTAATTTGCTTACAGGGTTGCATGGTTGAGCAATTGCCAGCTAAACTAGCACAGTGTTGAATAGCAAAAAAAAAAAAGCCTTCTGGAGCTCAAATGGTTAAAAAAAATGTATTCACATAATTTACAAAAATAGAAACCATAGTGGTTGCATGGTTTCCTGCAACTGGTATAAAACCAAGTCTGTGGGTATATTTTTAAATGCTTCTACAATAAACAAATATGCTAAAGATAAGAAAGAATATATCTGTCACCATCAATATATAATGTGTTGCGCTCCCAGTGACAATATCTTTGATGTATATATCTAATTAACCTTGCTATGCAAAATGATTTTCAGGTATTAAAAAATATGCAAAATCAAACTATGTGAGTGATTTAAAAAAATATAAACCACTATAGTGTATATAAATTAGATAATAATAACCGCAAAACCAATGAATAGTGCATAGTGAACTAAAATATATAACTGAAAATAATACACATCATGAATAGTGAAATACTCAAAAAAAAAAAAAAAAAAAATTATATATATACTGCCAAATAATTGTGATATAAATGTCCTTTAAATACAGTGACTTTGTGCTTGAATAAATCTTGATTTGGTGACTTTTTGTGAATCTGTGACTTTCTTTGAATCCTCAATTGGTAAAGATGTATGCTCACCTCCTTGTTAGCCTGCAATTAGGCTATACACACTTGTGGTTCACCTCCTATGGAACCTGCTTAGATGGAATTCCTCTTTTGTGAATGGTAAGAACGTGGATATGCGTTATCCTCAGATTGCCCATGTGCGTTTTTCCATATGTGGGAACAAATTGCCAGACATGGTGTTTTATCCTTATAAAAAGGTTTCTCCTTTATTGCTTGCCAACAGGTACACTCACATATGTGATATGCGGTCTAGGATGAATTGCTCAGCTCTAATGATCCGCCAGCCGTCCTGCCATGCACCCGCCGTCTGTCCGATACTCCAGCTCTCTCCGAGTGACACCGCAGCCCCACCCCTACGCGTTACGCCACTAGTCACGTGGCTTCATCAGGGGGTTGTGATCACAACCCCCTGATGAAGCCACGTGACTAGTGGCGTAACGCGTAGGGGTGGGGCTGCGGTGTCACTCGGAGAGAGCTGGAGTATCGGACAGACGGCGGGTGCATGGCAGGACGGCTGGCGGATCATTAGAGCTGAGCAATTCATCCTAGACCGCATATCACATATGTGAGTGTACCTGTTGGCAAGCAATAAAGGAGAAACCTTTTTATAAGGATAAAACACCATGTCTGGCAATTTGTTCCCACATATGGAAAAACGCACATGGGCAATCTGAGGATAACGCATATCCACGTTCTTACCATTCACAAAAGAGGAATTCCATCTAAGCAGGTTCCATAGGAGGTGAACCACAAGTGTGTATAGCCTAATTGCAGGCTAACAAGGAGGTGAGCATACATCTTTACCAATTGAGGATTCAAAGAAAGTCACAGATTCACAAAAAGTCACCAAATCAAGATTTATTCAAGCACAAAGTCACTGCATTTAAAGGACATTTATATCACAATTATTTGGCAGTATATATATAATTTTTTTTTTTTTGAGTATTTCACTATTCATGATGTGTATTATTTTCAGTTATATATTTTAGTTCACTATGCACTATTCATTGGTTTTGCGGTTATTATTATCTAATTTATATACACTATAGTGGTTTATATTTTTTTAAATCACTCACATATTTTGATTTTGCATATTTTTTAATACCTGAAAATCATTTTGCATAGCAAGGTTAATTAGATATATACATCAAAGATATTGTCACTGGGAGCGCAACACATTATATATTTATGACTTTTTGGACACCCAGGTAGTGTTGTGTTGAGTGTTTGCGATCCTATATATATTTTGGACGGTCAGTGTCCATTCCCTTGGTTTTGAGAGGTTAATATTTGGTGGATACAGACTGGCTCGCAAGTTACACAGACATTTGCCATCTGTCACCATCCACACATTAGTCTGTGGTCTACGCTGCCATGTCTGGGGTGCAGGATGGCTAACAGAAAATATGCTATTGACTTTTTTTTTTTTTTAATTAATACGTTTTTATTACATTTTCAAATTTTCAAACAATACATTGATAATAAGAAAGACATAACAGAATATCTACTGTTCAGGGATATCCAGAAGAAACCATTCTGCCTTGCAGGGCAATAGATTAGTCTCAGGTACCAATACAATTCTAGGTAGAGTGACTATGGAGACCACCACTACGGTAGTCAATAAATCAGTGGCTACACTGATTTGTTCACAGTTTCCATATCTTATCAAAAGTTTCACATTGATGAGCCCTGTTGAAGATCGCTCATAGGACTATGACTATAACTTCCGATTTATTGGGAGCTTGGAAAGCCTTCCATTGCCTAGCTATCACCAAAAGAACATGAGCAACCACAGCTCGAAATGGTGAGCTTGGGAAGCCTTCCAATGCCTAGCAATCACCAAAAGAACATGAGCAACCACAGCTCGAAATGGTGAGCTTGGAAAGCCTTCCAATGCCTAGCTATCATTAAAAGAACATGAGCAACCAAAATTCAAAATGGGGAGCTTGGAAAGCCTTCCAATGCCTAACTATTACCAAAAGAACATGAGCAACCATAGCTCAAAATGGTGAGCTTGGAAAGCCTTCCAATGCCTAAATATCACCAAAAGAACATGAGCAACCACAGCTTGAAATGGTGAGCTTGGGAAGCCTTCCAATGCCTAGCTATAACCAAAAGAACATGAGCAACCACAGCTCGAAATGGTGAGCTTAGAAAGCCTTCCAATGCCTAGCTATCATTAAAAGAACATGAGCAACCACAGCTCGAAATGGTGAGCTTGGAAAGCCTTCCAATTCCTAGCTATCACCAAAAGAAAAAGAGCAACCACAGCTCGAAATGGTGAGCTTGGAAAGCCTTCCAATTCCTAGCTATCACCAAAGGAAAATGAGCAACCACAGCTCGAAATGGTGAACTTGGAAAGCCATCCAATTCCTAGCTATCACCAAAAGAACATGAGCAACCACAGCTGGAAATGGCGAGCTTGGAAAGTGTTCCAATGCCTAGCTATCACCAAAAGAACATGAGACCAAAACTCAAAATGGGGAGCTTGGAAAGCCTTCCAATGCCTAACTATTACCAAAAGAACATGAGCAACCATAGCTCGAAATGTTGAGCTTGGAAAGCCTTCCAATGCCTAGCTATCACCAAAAGAACATGAGCAACCACAGCTTGAAATGGTGAGCTTGGGAAGCCTTCCAATGCCTAGCTATAACCAAAAGAACATGAGCAACCACAGCTTGAAATGGTGAGCTTGGAAAGCCTCCCAATGCCTAGCTATCACTAAAAGAACATGATCAACCGCAGCTCGAAATGGTGAGCTTGGAAAGCCTTCCAATGCCTAGCTATCACCAAAAGAGCATGAGCCACCACAGCTCAAAATAGTGAGCTTGGAAAGCCTTCCAATAGCTAGCTGTCACCAAAAGAACATGAGCAACCACAGCTCGAAATGGTGAGCTTGGAAAGCCTCCCAATGCCTAGCTATCACCAAAAGAACATGAGCAACCACAGCTCGAAATGGTGAGTTTGGAAAGCCTTTCAATGCCTAGCTATCACTAAAATAACATGAGCAACCACAGCTCAAAATGGTGAGCTTGGAAAGCCTTCCAATGCCTAGCTATCACCAAAAGAACATGAGCAACCACAACTCGAAATGGTGAGCTGGGAAAGCCTTCCAATGGCTAGCTATCACCAAAAAAATATGAGCAACCACAGCTCGAAATGGAGATCTTGGAAAGCCTTCCAATGCCTAGCTATCACCAAAAGAACATGAGCAACCACAGCTCGAAATGGTGGGGGAACTTCGTCAATTTGTAGATTCAAAATTGCTAAGGCAGGATTAGGTTGTAGATCAACGCCACTGATATCAGATAGTAATCTGAATATCACTCTCCAAAAGCTTGAGACATTTTGGCAGGCCCAAAAAGTATGGTATAGGTTACCAATCTGTTTGCACCCTCTCCAAAAGAAAATTAAGTAATTAGGCGAGAATTTGTCCAGATGGTAGGGGGGTAAGGTGCAATCTAGTCACTAATTTTTTTTTAATCAAATCCCAATGATTTACACGGTGGGAGACTATAGGGTGGTGGGCAAATGGTTAAAAAGTTGATGCAACTTTAACTGAGCATTTGTGAGAAAATCCAACAAGTACATTTCCAGTGCAATTGTGGGTGGGAGGCCTTGTCACTTACATCATGAAAGCACCATCCACCAAGAAAAAGTAAAAGTTGGATTGACATGTGCTGGTGAATGGTATTTGCAGTTGGACTTTTTGCTGACTTGCATTTATGATTTTTTTTATTAGTATTGATCAGCAGGCCTCTTCAATTGTAATCTATCGGGTCTGCTTCAATAGATGGCATTTTTTTTTTGTGTTGTGTATATTTTATTTCCTCTCGGGGAGTGATATCATGTGCCCCATTCTCTGATGGCCTCTGTTGAGTGCTATGTGCTTCGGTGGCTCTCAGTCAGTTCCAGGAGCAAAGCGGGGTGGGAATTTGATGTTGTTTCCATCCTACTCATGATGCAAGTGTAGTGCTCACCCCCAAATCAGCCGCTGGAATTAACGGGAGTGATATCATGTGCCCCATTCCCTGATGGCCTCTGTTGAGTGCTATGCGCTTTGGTGGCTCTCAGTCAGTTCCAGGAGCAAAGCGGGGTGGAAGTTTAATGTCGCTTCCATCCTACTCCTGATGCAAGTGTAGTGCTCACCCCTGAAGGAGCCACTGCAATTAACGGGAGTGATATCATGTGCCCCATTCCCTGATGGCCTCTGTTGAGTGCTATGCGCTTTGGTGGCTCTCAGTCAATTCCAGGAGCAAACCGGGGTGGGAGTTTGATGTCACTTCCATCCTACTCCTGATGCCTCCTACTCCTGATGCCTCTGTTGAGTGCTATGCGCTTTGGTGGCTTTCAGTCAGTTCCAGGAGCAAAGCGGGGTGGGAGTTTAATGTCACTTCCATCCTACTCCTGATACAAGTGTAGTGCTCACCCCCAAAAGAGCCGCTGGAATTAACGGGAGTGATATCATGTGCCCCATTCCCTGATGGCCTCTGTTGAGTGCTATGTGCTTCGGTGGCTCTCAGTCAATTCCAGGAGCAAAGCGGGGTGGGAGTTTGATGTTGCTTCCATCCTACTCCTGATGCAAGTGTAGCGCTCACCCCTGAAGGAGCCGCTGGAATTAACGGGCACTTCTGTCCTTACTTCAGTGATGAACCATATATATATTGGATCAACAGCACACAAGTACATCTTGTGGGAAGTTTTATATGACTGGTAAAACGCTGCAAATTAACTTGGAAAATAGCAGTTAAATGCACTGAATTCACAAACCTTCTAGAATTGGCACAATAACATCAAAAAACACAATATTCATGTATATACGTATATACCGGTATAGTTATAGATCAGAATTAACCCCCTGCAACTACAGCAGCAATATGTCCCCAGCTAAACTGACATCTCTTTAGGCTCAGTCCCAAATTCACTTGTATACTGTGGGACTGTAACACTGTGTGAGTTTATGTGTTGCACATTCCTGTGTTAGTGAATCGGTGGAGCGCTCTTAGGGACTGACGTGTCACTGGTTAGCAGTTGCTCACCACATCCATGAAGAACAGTCTCCAGGGGTTAACTCCCTGAAGGGATGATGACTGGGGCTCTGTCTTTCTGGTTAGTTTTTTTCTGTTCTCAATTATCAGTGCTCCACTCTTAAGGACTGACATGTCACTGGTTAGCAGTTGCTCACCACATCCAAGAAGAACAGTCTCCAGGGGTTAACTCCTTGAAGGGATGATGGCTGGGGCTCTGTCTCTCTGGCTATTTTTTTTCTGTTGTCAATTGTTGGTGCTCCACTCTTAGGGACTGACATGTCACTGGTTAGCAGTTGCTCACCACATCCACAAAGAACAGTCTCCAGGGGTTAACTCCTTGAAGGGATGATGAATGGGGCTCTGTCTCTCTGGCTAGTGTTTTCCTGTTGTCAATTGTCGGTGCTGCACTCTTAGGGACTGACATGTCACTGGTTAGCAGTTGCTCACCACATCCAAGAAGAACAGTCTCCAGGGGTTAACTCCTTGAAGGGATGATGAATGAGGCTCTGTCTCTCTGGCTATTTTTTTTCTGTTGTCAATTGTTGGTGCTCCACTCTTAGGGACTGACATGTCACTGGTTAGCAGTTGCTCACCACATCCATGAAGAACAGTCTCCAGGGGTTAACTCCTTGAAGGGATGATGACTGGGGCTCTGTCTCTCTGGCTAGTGTTTTTCTATTGTCAGTTGTCGGTGCTGCACAATCCTGAGGTGCCTCACCTGGGATGGTCACATGCCTCCTCTGCGATTTCCAACACTCTGACCTCTCTCTGCGGTGGGAGATGTTGTTGCCATCGGTAACTGCCGTTGCGGGTGACTGGTACCAATGATCACAGTTGCTGCTGACTTCAGCTGCTGTAGATAACCGTTGTCCTTAGCAACCTCTGCTGTTCTGGAAACAGTGTCAGTGTACTTCAACAGTAGGGGCTGCAGACTAGCTCCCACATGTCCTCTGCAAAGGCACACGTGGCTCACCAACCCCCTTCTTCCTTGAAAAGCATCCTGGTCCCTGTAGTCCTGTGCAGCATAAAGTTGCATTGTCTGCGTCTGTAATGAAACTGCATCTCCCACAAACACTCCAGTACTGCTGAGAGCTGAGCCAATCAAACCCTTTCTGACAACATGCAGTCTTAAAAGGGAAACAGTTCTTTAAAAGGGAAACAGCAATGGCCCCGCCACACAAGTCATTACATTGCTTCCAGTCTACGCTGAAGAGGCGTCATCAGGCGTGGACTGACAACTCATGGGGCCCCCGGGCAAGAAGGGATCATGGGGCCCCTGTGTCCTTGCCCAAACTAAAAAAAAACCTATGAAAAAGGTACCAGGGGCATCACATGGGGCCCCCTACTGACCTGACCTGGGCCCCAAATGGTCAGTCTGCCCCTGGGCGTCATTCACTCTGGGGGAATGTCCCAATGTTGTTGGACCACTTTGGAGTTAGTGGCCTACATGGACGGGGCAGTCTGATGGAAGACATGAGAGCGGTTAGAGTGGGACTATTTCTAGGCATAACAGGAGAGCAAGCGAGAAGATCCGTTAGCCAAGCCAAGGTCAGGTCAGGAGATGGACCATGAAGACCAGTCCAAGAACAAGCCAAGTCGGTAACAGGAGATCACAATAGCAAGGAAACACAAGACAAAGGTACTAGGGAGCCAGAGATCAACCAGCAAGTGGAGAGAGTGATTGGCTTCCCTATAAATGCCATCCAGCGCCAAACTGAGCTGGTGGCATGTGTAACTGTGCACATGTTCGTGCGTGCACCGTGCACGTGCCTGTGTGACAGCACGCATACATGCACCAATGCGCATTGATGTGCACCAGTGAGCATTTCTGCAGCCAAGCAAACAACTGGCAGCAATGCCAGGTGTCCGAGTACTTCTGCTGTGGACAACCCCCTGACAGCCATTTTTAACCACTTCAAGTCCACACACTTTTATCCCCTTCCTGTCCAGGCCAATTTTCAGCTTTCAGCGCTGTCACACTTTGAATGGCAATTGCGCAGTCATGCAACACTGTACCCCTATGAACTTTTTAGCATTTTTTTGAGGCAGATACAACTTTAGTTTGGTCATTTTTATTCACAACTGGGATTAATATTTTTTTTGCTATATAAATGAAAAAGTCCAAACATTTTGAAAAAAAAGTGTTTTTCTTATAAAATTGTGCAAATAAATAATATTTCATCATAAATCTTGGCCAAAATTTATTCAATTATATTTTTTATAAAAAATAACCCAAATTAGGTTATAGCCCAAAATTATAATTTCTTTTTAAATTATTTTACATTTTTATTTAAATTTTTTATATTATGATTTATTTATTTTTACATATTGTCACCCTAGCAGTACAGTGTCACCATGGTGACACTATACTACTTGTGGGGGGTGATGTAGATTTTAATTTTTTTTTACACTGATTGCTTTTACACCCATAAAGGCTGTAAAAGCAATCATTTCTCCTTATCTTTGGCTGCATTCTTGCAGCCATTGAGAACTACTGAGTGAGCTGTGATTGGTCACAGCTTGTCACATGGTACAAGGCTGTTGTGAATAGCCCTGTACCATGTGACCTCTGTGATCATTCACAGATTTTACACGTAGTAAGCAATGATGTCAGAATTGACATCTTGCTTACTACTATTCATGTGATCACTGATTGGCCAATCAGTGATCACATGATCGGGACCTCACACAGAGGTCCCGTATGACGATCGGTGTTCCACTGTGTCCGGAGGACACAGAGGTCACCGAAACGCGGTGCTGCGCGCTCCCAGGGAGCATGCACAGTCCAAAATGGCGGGCACCATTTATGAATGGCAACCCGCCCCTGTACTGTCACCATCTGGCCATTTATATACAGCAGCCGGAAGGAAAGTGGTTAATATCCGTATTAAATAAATAAAGTGATTTTATATTTTTTTTTTTTCTTTTTGTGTTTGTAAGCACCAATCAGATCGCATTCTTCCATGTTTCCTCCAATTGGGGAAGTTGAGGATATTCACAGACAACTTTTACATTTCCATTGCCTCTAACCAATGTCTCTATCTGAACTAGGCTGCCCAGGTGTACCTAAAAAAGGTGGTAGTCCATTAAGCAGGTCATACACGGGTCGAATTGAGAACAATTTTTCGATCGAAATTTGAAAACGTAGTTCGTTCTGTAATCCGACGCTGCCACCAATGATTTCGAACCAGGGGCGGACTGACCATTTGGAAACTCGGGCACTGCCCGAGGGCCCGGTGTCAGTAGGGAGCCCCATGAGATGCCCCTGGTACCTTTTTCATAGGCTTTTTTGAGTTTGGCCAAGGACACAGGGGCCCCATGATCCCCTATTGCCCAGGGGCCCCATGAGTTGTCAATCCGCCCGTTTCGAGCATTGGTCGTTTTTCAAGAATTTTCCAGCATGCCCAATAAACAAAATGGGGAAGAACCAAGAAAATCGGCCGGTACCATTGCCCCACTAACAGAGCGAAAAATCAGTCGATTATTCTTAGGTCCGATTTTCAAATTAAAAATCGTTTGGAAATCGACCCATGTATGGCCAGCCTTAGTGGCATCTTCCAAAAATTGGCAGTTCTCCAGACTCCCGGAGTCTTCCAATGGACTGTTGGGCACAGCAGTCCCCCTTAGTGTTCCATAGCTGTCACGGCATCTCCGAGAGAGGGACGACTCCTGAACCTGGCCTATATTTATATCACAGAGCAGATAGACAGGGCCCAAAAAACCCAAAGGTGCAAAACATTAACCCCTTCCCCAGCCTAGGCCAAGGAACTGCCTAACTCACATACTGTAGGCAACCTGCCTACAATGTCAGATGTTGTGTTATAATGATTTTAAAGGCAATATGCTGACAGTCAGTGATGTACTTTACTTTATATGTTACTTCTGTTTTTTTTCTCCTTTTGATTAAATAAATAAAAAATAAAGATTACTATCTACGCAAAACACAATCAACCATCACCACTGCTCAAAGCACTCCGGCGGTTGGTCTACGAGAGACACAAGCCAAACTTTGTTGCACCCCCTGCTATATATACGGTAACATTTACATCTATGCGGCTAAAATACAAGCAAAGCACAAGTCAAGATAAATAAATAAATAATTAAATAAATAAATAATAAAATGAGCTTTACTGCATTTTTATACCAAAAATACAACTTTGCACAAAAACACAAAATGAAATGTATTTGGAAGAGAGCAACAAGCAGCGAGGAAGGAGGTGTGCTGCTGGAAGCTTGTTCCTGACGTAGAGGAATGGCAGCAAGTCCGGTAGAAGGGGATAACTTGGAGCCGGGACTGGGGTTTTAATTGTACGGTTACGGACAGGGGCGGACTGAAAACTCATGGGGCCCCCGGGCAATAGGGGATCATGGGGCCCCTGTGTCCTTGCCCAAACTCAAAAAAGCCTATGAAAAAGGTACCAGGGGCATCTCATGGGGCGCCTTAATGACCCCAGGCCCTCGGGCAGTGCCCGAGTTTCCAAATGGTCAGTCCGCCCCTGGTTACAGACCATCCCCCACTGACGTCACTTCCGGTTATGTTGTCCAGAGGGGATTTCGATCCACGGCGATCTAAGAAGTCAGTGTCCATCCAAGACAGTGTGGATACTCCTCTGCTCCTTGATGTTGTCCTGCATAGCCCTTGGATACCGTTGCTGAGCTTCTCGTTTGGAGTGGGGGCTTTCCTTAAAGCTCCATTTACTTTAAGAAGATACTTTCATGGTTTACATGTGAGTGCATCTTACAATGTATTATTAAAGTCTTTTTTAAATACTGCACTTAGTGGCGCCCCCCTCTGTCCTTTCTTATCATTACAGAGATATGCTCCAGTCTCTTGGTGGAGCTGCCTACTACTACTACCTATTTCTCCCTTTTTTAATTATGGACTTATAGACTCATTATTTATATATTAATGTTATAATACCCTAGAGTGAAAGGTGTCCTTTGACATCAGGGATTGCACCATATAATTCTTTTTATAGTGTGGAAGATGGACTGAGAGGAAGGCTGGAGTGAGGAGCCTGGAAGGGGGCCCCAGGGAGGGCCCTACCTGCAGGCAGTTGCTGGAAGGGAGAATGTCCTCTGTCCCATCGTCTCCTTGGGAGGACAGCCTGTGAAGCAGGGAAGGAGCCAGCCCAGCATAAGGCCTGAAAGCAGCCACCAACCCAACAAGGAAACAGGGAAAGACAGAGTGAGTACTCCTACACCCCCTGGGCCAGATATGGGAGAGGGTGGGCAGGTGCCACACCCAACTACTCTTCATCCAGGACTGTATTCAATCTACAGCCCCTTGCCCAGGGAATACTCTCAGGCAGCTGGGTGTAGAGGAGGATTCATCTGGGGTCTGAGAAGGTACCTCTAGACCCCATCCAAGTTGGTAACTCCTTAATAAAACAACAAAACCAAGCTCAAGGACTGTTTACTGACTCCAGTATGCAAAGTGTGGAAGAAAATGTGTGTTGCCTGGCTGTGCAGAGCTTTAGGGGGACCCAAAACTCATCGACTCCTAAGGGGGATAGTGCTACAGTTCTATGGAACCATAAGGCTCCTCCAGAGGTTTCTAAGGGTTTCATGAACTATGGCTGATTGACCCCCCCATCTGATGGTACCTGAATAATTCCAGGTCCAAAGCCACTTGGTACAGCCAGCAACTTACAGAATCTTTTTTTTTTTCTAGCTGTCTATAAGGATCGCGTTTTGACCACTGCTGAAAAGGGGGCATTCCCGTTACTGATCATGCTTTCCACTAACCACCTATGTAGGGGGACATTCCTTTCACTGACCACCAATGTAAGGAGCATTCTTCTCATTGACCACCAATGTTGGGAGCATGCTTTCTACTGAGCCCTATTAATTTTGGAAGAGGTTCCTTGAGACCTGAAATTTATTTTAAGAGTTTCCCTGGGGTAAAAAGGTTGAGAAAGACGGGCCTAGATGGTAGATGTTTCTTGCAAGTAGATATACAGATTAATTCAGAAGTTTGCACGGCTAAAGGTACAGGTTGTGGTCCCCAACATAGGAGCAATGTTTTCCAAGAACACACGTAATATGAGTCTTGATGCTTTTCCGCATGAAGGAAAGCTGAGGGCTGGGCCCACAGATTCAGAGGGAACACGATGCCACACAGACAGCGTTTTTTTTAAAACAATTACGTTTACTGAACAGTTATAGTGATCATGTAGTTGAGCATACGTGAACAGAATGATAACAGCGCATAACCATACAGTAAGAATAATACTGTCTAACACTAACCCCGTACTTGCGGACTTTTCCCCAATGTCCAGAAAGCAGCCTGGCTGCGCCGGAATGTTCCTGAGCAAGATATAACGTTGGGGTGCACCCTAAGTATTGCACAATACTATTTGTAATCCAAAGGAAAGTGGAGTGTGTCTCTTGTAACTTTCTGGTATATCCAAAATGTCACTGACCATGTGTGGTGCGATGTGCTGCGGCAAAGCCGCACTTACGGTTCCCTGGCAGGCTCTTGGTGCTTTCTCCTGACCCACTCCGGAACCGGACCATACAGTCGCTTGTTTCCTGGTCTCGTTGTGAATCTTCCTTAGGTGCCCTCGCCAGATTCCACTGTGAGCCGTAAATCCTCTTCCAGGCCCCACACAGATTCCCCAGACGTCCTCAGCATCCAACAGCCAGACCCAGACTCCACTTCCTCCTCAGCACAGGAACTCCTCCCCTTCCCATAGAGTTTGTGATGCAGTAAGTCATTTCTTAATTGCAGCCTCAAACCTGCATTTACAGTTCACTATGACCCTTCTGAGGGTCCTACTCGGCCCCTAAATTAGTATTCATTAAACTTTATAGGGTAAATAAGCATTTATCTTGTCTTAGCAAAAGTCACTACAAAATCGATTCTTGTACTTTGCTGCCATCTACTGACCAAAGAGCATATTGCAGTTTAACATTACACACCAGTATTAATCCATGCGTCACACCCTTACATGCCACCCCACTAAAATATTGGCGTCCCGACAACACTACCAAATAAATTCGTCTGCTGCATAGCGCTGAGGGGGAATACCTGCCATGGAGCGCTCCGACCTGCGAAGGATTGGGTTTTTCTGTAGTTGGTATAGCAACATGATCCGACCCCGCCCGGGGTGGTAGCGCATCTTCCGGATCAGTGTGTGATACTGCACCATGGGGTGCGGATGACTTGTCAGTTTGTAAAGGCAGCGTATGTTGAAAAAATCTGAAGAATATGTTTAAAAATATATATTTTTAAATATATATATTTTTTAAATATATTCTTCAGATTTTTTTTAACATACAGTCATGGCCGAAATTGTTGGCACCCTTGATATTTCTCCAGGAAATCATGTATTTCTCACGAAACGTATTGCATTAACACATGTTTTGCTATACACATGTTTATTCCCTTTGTGTGTATTGGGACAAAACAAAAAAAGGGAGGAAAGAAAGCAAATTCGACATAATGTCACACAAACCTCCAAAAATGGGCTGGACAAAAGTATTGGCACCCTTTCACAACTGCGGATAAATAAGAATGTTACAAGCATGTGATGCTCCTGTAAACTCACCTGGGGCAAGTAACAGGTGTGGGCAATATAGAAATCACACCTGAAAGCAGATAAAAAGGAGAGACGTTCACTTAACCTTTGCATTGTGTGTCTGTCTGTGCCACACTAAGCATGGACAACAGAAAGAGGAGACGAGAACTGTCTGAGGACCTGAGAACCAAAATTGTGGCAAAATATCAACAATCTCAAGGTTACAAGTCCATCTCCAGAGAACTAGATTTGCCTTTGTCCACAGTGCGCAACATTATCAAGAAGTTTGCAACCCATGGCACTGTAGCTAATCTCCCTGGTCGTGGACGGATGAGGAAAATTGATGAAAGATTGCAACGCAGAATAGTCCGGATGGTGGATAAGCAGCCCCAAACATGTTCCAAAGACATTCAAGCTGTCCTGCAGGCTCAGGGAGCATCAGTGTCAGCGCGAACTATCCGTCGACATTTAAATGAAATGAAACGCTATGGCAGGAGACCCAGGAGGACCCCACTGCTGACACAGAGACATAAAAAAGCAAGACTACAGTTTGCCAAAATGTACTTGAGTAAGCCAAAAGCCTTCTGGGAAAACGTCTTGTGGACAGATGAGACCAAGATAGAGCTTTTCGGTAAAGCACATCATTCTACTGTTTACCGAAAACGGAATGAGGCCTACAAAGAACAAAACACAGTACCTACGGTAAAATATGGTGGAGGTTCAATGATGTTTTGGGGTTGTTTTGCTGCCTCTGGCACTGGGTGCCTTGACTGTGTGCAAGGCATCATGAAATCTGAGGATTACCAAAGGATTTTGGGTCGCACTGTAGGGCCCAGTGTCAGAAAGCTGGGTTTGCGTCCAAGATCCTGGGTCTTCCAGCAGGACAATGACCCCAAACATACGTCAAAAAGCACTCAGAAATGGATGGCAAAGAAGCGCTGGAGAGTTCTGAAGTGGCCAGCAATGAGCCCAGATCTAAATCCCATTGAACACCTGTGGAGAGATCTTAAAATTGCTGTTGGGAAAAGGTGTCCTTCCAATAAGAGAGACCTGGAGCTGTTTGCAAAGGAAGAGTGGTCCAAAATTCCGGGTGAGAGGTGTCAGAAGCTTATTGATGGTTATAGGAAGCGACTGATTTCAGTTATGTTTTCCAAAGGGTGTGCAACCAAATATTAAGTTAAGGGTGCCAATACTTTTGTCCAGCCCATTTTTGGGGTTTTGTGTGACATTAT